>NW_020954604.1:9063803-9065852 GCF_900497805.2 Vombatus ursinus | reverse complement strand
ATCTATCTATCTATCTATCTATCTATCTATCTATCTATCTATCTATCTATCTATCTAATCTATGTGTATCTATCTATATATGTATATATGTGTGTAAATATACATATCTCTCTATGTGTATATATATCTACCTATTTATGTATATGTATATATACATATACCTCTATCTATGTATATATATATACATATATCTATCCATCTATGTGTGTGTATATATATGTATGTATCTTCTCTCTCTCTATGTATATATGTGTGTGTGAGTATATGTGTGTATGTATACATATCTATCTATGTCCAGTGTCAGTCTGTCTCCTGAGCTCTAGTCCTACACCTCTAACCTCCTATTAGACATTTCAAATGCCTCATAGGTACCTCAAACTCAACACAGGAAAAATAGAATTCATTCTCTTTCCTTGTCTTTCAAAATTCCCTAATTTTATGAGTGTACCACCATCTTTCCAGTCATCCAAGTTCACAACTTTGGAATCATCCTCTATTCCTTGCTCTCCCTTACCCTAATTGTTGCCTAGTGTTATCAATTCTGCTGTTCGAACCTCTCTTGCATCTGGCCCCTGCTCTCTACCCACATGGTGACTAATCTAGTTCAATTCCCCATCATCTATCCTCTGGACTATTGCAATAGTCTCCTTAGTCAATTCCTTACCTCAAGCCATTCCCGTCTCCAATCCATCCTCCGCAAAGCTGATTTCCCTAAAGCAAGCGTCTAATCATTACATTCTTCTAGACACTAATCACTAGCACTTATATATAAATATATTCAAGGTTTACAAAGCACTTTGCATATATCATCTCATTTTGTCCTCAGGACAACCCTGGGAGGTAGGTGTTATTATTGTCCCCATTTTTTATGTATAACAAAACTGAGGCAGAGAGAGGTTAAGTGACTTGCCCAGGGTCACACAGCTAGGAAGTGTCTGAGGCTGGATTTGAATTCAGTTCCTCCTGACTCCAGGTCCAGTGCTCTTTAAACTACTACTACTTCTAGGATCAAATACAAACTTTGTTCTTTACCATGAAAAACCCTTTATAACTTGACCTCTACTTACCTTTCCAGACTTAATTTCCCTTCACGAGCTCTTCAGAATAACCAAACTGGTCTTCTTGCTATTCTTCACACACAGCCCTCCATCTCCCATTTGTACTCCATAGCTATTGCATTACTTGTCCCCAGTGCCTGAAATGCTCTCCATCATCACCTTTACCTCTTTGAATCCCTCATTGCCCTAAAAATTGAGCTCAAATGCCACCTGCTACCTACAGCAAGCCTTTCCTAACCTCCCCAGATGCTAGTGTGCTCTCCTCCAAAATTACCTTGTGTTTATCTTATATAAACTTATAGTAATATGTACATGCTACCTTCCTGGATAGACTATTAGCCCTTTGAGGGTTTTGTTTATACAGTGCCCGGTACACAGTAGGAGCTTAATAAATGTTTCTTGATTGATCGACTAACTAACTAAAAAGAAATCTGGATTCCAGTGTAGGCTCTTCCACCATGAGGCTTTGGACAAGTCACTTAATTTCTCTTGGCCTCTGATATATCACAGGTTCAGACAAAGTGGGGGAAAGGAATAAGTATGATCGATGGACTGGACAGGCTCTAACAGCTCTTCCAAAGGCGGTCTCTATCAAGGGAAGAGGGGCAAGTCAAGAGGAGTAAAAATAAGGCTTGACTTGACCAAGATAAATCTCCCTTCATCGCTGCCCCTCTCCCCATTATACTCAGCATCGCAAAGGAATGGGATTGAGCTCTCAGGGGAGGACAGTTAGTTAGTCTGTATGTAGTGCCTTTCCACTGAATTCCCTTGTTGGCCTTCTCCCAACTCAATCCTCCTTTTTTCACCTCCTCCTTCTTTTTCCTTTTGATAGATTTCAGTCCCAGGATCCAGACGCTGCTCCCAAGTCTCTCTTTCTCTCTGTGTCTGTGAATGTTTCTCTCCCTACCTCCCTCCCTCTCTCTCTCTCCCCCTTCCTCTCTCTGTCTCTTCCTTTTTCTCTTTCTCTCTCTCTATCTCTCTGTCTGTCTCT
>NW_020954604.1:9049163-9063793 GCF_900497805.2 Vombatus ursinus | reverse complement strand
CTGCTGCCTCCCTGCTCCTGGACACTGTTTCCCTTTGACTCACTTCTTCTTCCATCATCAGTTATGTCTACACTGGAACAGCAGGCATGTGAGGATGAGAGGTAACCTTGGGTGCTGCAGAGCTTAAAGTTAGATCAAATTCTCAGATGGTCTCTGATCCCTGAGCAGGCTCAGAGGATCTGTGGCCAATTCATCTCTGTTCCCACAAGTCTCTCATCTCCATCAGGACCTTGATTCCCAAAGGAACTGTGGGAAAATGGGAAGTGCATCAAACCAGGAGTCAGAAGACCTCTAGGTTCTCTCTGGTCCTGGATCTTGCATGAACCAACTGTGTTAACTTCCCCTTTCTGGACTTCATTTTCCTCCTTAGTAAAAATGAGGGATTGTAAGGTCCCTTACAATTCTGACATTCTAGGATCCTAGGAGTCTCTCTTCTAGGAGCTCTCAGGTGTTTCCTTTGCATGCCAATGAAAAATTCATTCATTCATTCATCCATTCACCCATTTATTCATCTATCCATCTATGTAACCATTCATTCAGTCAAGCATTTCTGAAATATCTACTGTGGGTTTCATAAGGGCGTGTTTAAGCACATGAGAAGGTGGCATCATATAATGAATAGAGCACCAGACTTGGAGTCCGGAAGACTCGGGATCAAATCCACCCTCAGACTCTTATTAGCTGTGTGACACTGACGGAAACATTTAACCTTTCTCAGTTTCTGTAAAATGGGGAAATGATATCTACCTCATAGAGTTCTTGTGAGGATCAAATGAGATTATGTATGTAAAGTGCTTTGCAAACCTTTGCTTTACAAAATAAAGTACAATATACATGTTAGGTATATGGAAGAGGAGGAAGAAGATATGCCAAGGACCATGCTAGGTTCAGGGGATACAAACTCAAAACAGACTAAGGCAACTCCTTTGCCCTGTGGGGGTGGGGAGGATCTTTCAGTTCTCACTCTCTGGTTGCCACCAGACTACATAGTCCTTTAGGACACTTGGATTCTCCTAGAAAGAAGAGCTGGATATAGTATAGTATATATGTAAGACATATATGTATACACATACAAACAGACACACACATGCACATATATATATATATATTATATATATACAGAGAGAGAGAGAGAGAGAGAGAGAGAGAGAGAAAGAGAGAGAGAGAGCGCTCTCTTCCCTTAATTCAAATAAGGCATGGTCAAGGTTAAAAAAGTTTTTCTAGGGAATTCTGGGGAGCAATCCTCCACCATAATCCTTGTTCTCCTGCAATGGATGCTTTATCATGGTGTGGGGGTAACCTTGATTTCTTCAAAGTCATACCAGCAGAGACCAAGGTACAAAGACTTTGAATTTGTACCTCACAACAGTCCACATGTTTGTTAGACAGGGACCAGAGCAACTGAGTTAAAAGAAGTGATGAAAGTTTTTGTCCACAGCCACTCCTAAAATGGTTTCAATCAGACATCAATATAGGGAGTGGCCATAGTGATGCAATCACAGTCATTAAAGTGTTGGAGAGGTGAATAAGTATGCATGAATGATAGGTGCTTCAGAAATGTTGATGAATGAATGAATGAATTTTTCCATTAGCAAGCAAAGCTAAGTCCTCATGAGGAGGCATTCCAATAATCAAAGTGAAAGAACCATAGTATAGATAAGAGAAAACCTGGGGAGGGGGAGCCCAAAAAACCCAGGAAAGCTCCTGGAATAGAGAATCCTAGAATCCTAGGATGTCAAAACTGTAAGGAAGTAATGTATAGAAGTTTAGGATGGCCAAGTTTACAAAGATGTAAAGAACTTCAATTACTCTTGAACAAATCACTTCCATACCCTGGGCCTCAGTTTCCTCCTCTGTAAAATGAGATGGTTTGTCTAAATCAAAGATTCTTAACATGAGGTTCATGGACCTCTTAGGGACCCATGGATAACTTTCAGGGGGTCTGTGAATTTGGATGGGGAAAAGATTACATCTTTATTTTCATTAACCTTTCACCTCCTCTCTAATGATATATATATATATATATATTTTATATTGTCTGCATTTTAAAACATTGTTCTGAGATTGGGTCCATAGGCTTTGTCAGACTCATAAAGGGGTCCATGACACAAAAGGATGAAGAACCCATGAAGATGGTTTCTAAGGTGCCTTCTAACTCTAATTCTTAAGATTCCATTAAAAACAAACAACCTCATCTGAACACATTAGGAAAAGCTGCCAGAAGTCTCTCCTCTTCTCTTTAACATCTCCCCAGTTTCTGTCTCTTCTTCCCAAATAGGTAAAGAAGGACTGGATAGATGACAGGACCTGTCCCACTTGTGAACAATGGGTGGATGACATCTGTGAGTGCACATATCTATTACTTGACATGGCGGGCACAGCAACCATCTCCAAGCTTCCCACCTAGTCTGGGAAAGAGGAACTCAAAAACAGAAAAGTGGTAAGTACATGTTGAGAGCGTGAATGAATGTAGGGAAAAAAAAAACCGGGAAAATAGCCAGTCTGCCATTAGAAGGAAAGTTCTTTAATGACAGAGATTGTTTTTGTCTATCCTGTGTGACTTCGCTATTGTTCAGTCATTTTTCTGTCCAACTGTTTGTGATCCCATCTGGGGTTTTTCTTGGCAAAGATACTGGAATTGTTTGCTATTTCCTTTGCCAACTCATTTTACATATGAGGAAACTGAGGCAAACAGGGTTAAGTGACTTACTGAGGGTCACACAGCTGAGTCTTTTTTAGCATTTTGATTTTTCCTGTATGGATGATAGTTAAGGCTCCACTCTTTTGAATGATTATGGATCTCATTTCGGAGACTCTGCAATATTTTGAAATTTGTTGAAATCAGTACAATCTTGCCCATAGATAGGAACATCCAGAGGACCTCATCAACTAGAGAGAATCCCTCTTCCATTTGGACTTTGCTGGAATTCTTCCAAGTCAGTGGTAAACATTTTTGTGGAATGTATATCTCTCATTTTGATGTCTCACTTGACCTTTATAATCAGAAGGCTATTGAACAAATTGAAACAGAGCCCCAGCTTTTTAACAGCAATATTTTTCCAGCAATGCTATATGCCTGCAAAGCAAGAAATACACAATCTCTAAAGAATTAAAGTTTCAACAAAGAATCAAATGCAGGCAAAGAAGCTCAAAACAGCAGGGGTGCCCATCGATTGAGGAATGAGTGTGATGGTCTGCCATAAGAAGTGAAAATGGGGCTTTCAGAGAAAAATAGGAAAACATGTGTGAAGGAAGAAAGTAAACAAGCATTTCTTAAATGCCTACTATGTGCTAGGCACTATACTAAGAACTTTACAAATATTATCACACTCGATTGTCACAACAATCCTTAGAGGCAAGTATTATTTATTATCTCCATTTTACAGTTGAGGAAACTGAGACAGACAGAGGTTAAGTGATCTGCCAGGGTCACACAGTTAGTTAGTACCTGAAGTCACATTTGAACTCAGGTCTAGCACTCTATCCATTAAGTCATCTAGCTGTCATTGGTATCCATGCAATGACAGAAGACCTAGAGGGAGGCCTCCATCAAGTTAGATAAATCCCCAGTGGAGGTTCTATAGCAGGACATGGACAAAAGTCATGGGAGGAGAAGGCTTGGATGGGCTAAACCGTGGATGAGATCTCAGATCCAGCATAGTAGTGAAATGGCACTCTACTCATACGTTATCTAGACAACCCATTCCTTATGAATTGAGGTCATGTTGTACTCAGTTACACTGTTTTCTTTATTGTACCCACATGAGTCTGGTCGTTTCTGCCCCTGAGTTAGTGTCCAACAGTGAAAGCAAGCCAGTAACTTTATTATTTCTGTGTTCTCCATAGTTTTTTCATGACTAGAAATGGGCACAGCTTCCTGAATTTGGGCTTAGCATCCTGCTCTTTCCATAGCCCCATAGTCAAGCTTCCCCCTTTTGGGGAAAGCCAGGATTATATAAATTCTTGAGCTGGAAAGATTTGATCCAAGAAGGAATAAAAAATGTTTACTCAACTTGTCTTCAGAATGTTTTTTTAAAGGAGGAATGTGACAATTGCTAAGGTTTTTTTTTTTTTACTTTCTTTTTTTCTTTTTTAAAGAAAAACATGATCTCCACAGTCCATTCCAGCTCTAAAGTTCTATGATTCTCTGTCAATTAGAACGTCAAATAATATCAATCAAGTGTGTGATTTCATGCAGTCAGACTCGGGACTGTATTTTCCCTCTCTGGCCACATTCTGTTCTCTATCAGTGGGATTTACACATATGGAGCCAAATGCAGAATTGAGTCCTTTACATTTTACTTCCTATATCTGCCATATTTAATACCCATTCTTCAAATAAACAAAATTCCCTTTGAGTGCTGGACTGTCAAGGTAGACTTGGTAGAGGGATATTTTCCCCCAGGGCATTTCTGATTGCACACAGCACCTACATAAAATGGATGGATGGCCCCTTGCCAAATACGAAATTGGGTCCCTCAGAGAACAAAAGGGGTGAAGAAGCCCTCAGTGACCTCTTAGGTTCCTCTAAATCAATGATCCTGTTATCCTTTAAGTACTGGGAAAGGAAGAATATTTAGGATATTTCTGACAAATGCTTTAAAATTTTAACAAGTGCTATCACTAATCTTATTTTTGCTAAGATTATAGCATCAGGATGCAGCATCAGAAAGAGTCTAGAGACAGTTATTAAAGGATCAGAAATTTAGAGCAGGAAGAGACCTTACAGGTCGCACAGTCCAACAACCTCATCACATATGTCCATTCAAACTCTACTGCAAAGAATATAACTTGGACGGGCTGGTCACATTGTTCAAATGCCAAATGTACATTTGCCTAAAAGACTATTTTACAGAGAACTCACATAAGGCAAGCACTCACACAGAGGTCAGAAGAAGTGATACAAGGACACTCTCAATGTCTTTCTGAAGAACTTTGGAATCAATTGTGCACTGTGGAAAACATTGGCAAAAGAGTGCCCAGGACGGTGTTGCCCACATTAAAGAAGGCGCTGTGCTCTGAGCAAAGCAGAGTTGCAGAAGCTCAAAAGAAACATGAGATGCACAAATTTAGAAACATCTCCACACCAAAAGCTCATATGAACTATTTGTGCCTGACCTGTGGTAGAGCCTTCCAAGCTCATATTGTTCTGATGAGCCACAGTTGGACATACTATACCTTGTCTCCAATATACTGATGTCATTTTGGTCCTCTTCAAGCACCAAGGACACAACCAACCAACATATGTTCCCTAAGTAGATCCATCCTTCTCACTGAATGTGTATGCCTTCGTTAGAGAGTATACCATTGGTTAATGAGAAAAATGTGCTATTATTACTTTTCTACCTATGCTATTTCACTCATGCCCTTAATTTGAACTAGTTATGCCTTCTGGCTTACTAGTAAATGTAAATGCATCAATGGGGGCTCAGAAGTTACAGTTTTTAAGTAGATATTGACCAACAGACTACCTCAAACCTGGAGTAACTTTTCTGGGAGTCCTGGATGTTATAAAGTAAGTGTTATTCATTGCATAAAGGGTTCATAGTTTAGTGCAGCAGTTTTCAAAGTGTGGGTTCGAGGGGTCTCCTTCAAGAAGGTTCATAAGGTCAAAACTATTTTTATAATAATACTAAGACATTCTAATTTCTGATATGGTAAATATCAATAGATATAGCCCATAATATAATAGAAAAATATATTATCATATCCATAATACATATAATAGAAAAATGGAATAGAAAAAAAGCTCTTTGGGTGTATCTTGAATAATTTTTAAGAGCGTAGAGATCTGCTGTTGAGGTGGAAAGTATCCTCACTGGGGTTTGGTTAGAACCGGAAGACATGAGTTTGAATTCAGTTTCTGTTATTTACTCTCCGTTCTTCATTGGGCAAGAAAATTCCATTCAAATCAATAAACATTTAAGTGCCTTCTATATACTGGGCAACAAGGAGTGGATACAAAGACAAAAGTTTAATTAAAAAAAACATTAAAAATGACCTGACATTCCACAGAGGGCAAGTCATATTTCCTCAGTTTCCTTTTATAAATAAAGGAATGATAACTAGGTTATCTCTGAGTTCTAATTCAGTATGTCCTTAGCAGTTACTAGTGATGTCAAACTCAAATGAAAACAGATCCCTGTGGGCTGTGTATTGACATAGCAAACCACAAATTAAAATGATCTCTGTTGTATTATATTTTTATTTATCTTGTTAAACATTACCCAATTATATTTTAATCTGATTCCCTATCAATCCATAGGCTGGGAGTTTAATACCTCTGGGTTACATCATCTATGGGAAGAGTGGACATATATAGGGAACACACATAAAAGAGCAAACAGAAGAGTATATACATGGACATGACATCTGTGTAAAGAAAAATATATGTAGAACATATGTGACCAGAGCACACATGGAAGGACACACACCTAGGAAAAATAGGTGGCTAGGGCATTTACCTGGATGGGCAACTTGTGCCTGTGATGTTACCAGACTGCTGATGTTTTTTGGTGGTGATACAGTGATGCTTCCCCTGGATCTGCTTCTGACTGGGCACAGCATTCCATGTCTACTGGGCAGTCCTCTGCTGGTCTTGGGGTCACTGCTAAGCATTGTTCTGATTAATTAAAGTAGAGTTCCAAATAGAGAATGCTCTTTCATTTACCTGAAAGTCTTATAACAAGCTGTTGTCCTGGTGTACGTTTTCTTGCAACTAGGGGAGGTGGTAATGGTGCTGCTAAAATCTATGTAATGATTGAACCCTTCACCTCTGCTGGACCCAACCCATACTTGCTTTACACACCCTTCAGCAGAGCATTGTGTCTTGCTTTCTCCTCACCTCAGAGCTCCATATGTGTGCTAAATGAGGTGGAAATGGTAGTGAGGGCATCTGGGAAGCAGGTCTCATCTGCTGGGTGGCAAAGTTTGGACAGCATGACAGTGGAAAGGGAGGAGCTGTTTCTATAAAGATCAAGTTTCAGGCCAGGGAGGTGTGGTGGTCCATTTTTTTGGGTGTGCCTGGATTGGGGCTGGTCCTGCTCACTCTTGAGACCCCTTCTCATTTTCCCCTTCTATCTTGTTGACTACTAAGGCTGAAGTCCTCCTTTCCAGGTCCTCCTTAAGTGCCCCCCTTTCCTGAAGCCCTCTGTGATCCTCCATAATGAAAGGGAGCTCTACCTCCTCAAATTTTCCTAGTTCAGATATTCTTTTTTATTAATTTATTTTTATTTATCAACAATCACTTCCATAAGCTTTTGAGTTTTAAATTTTTCTCCCCCTCCCTCTCCACCTCCTTCCCCAAGATGGCATGCAATCTGATATAGGCTATAGATATACATTCCTATTAAACATATTTTCACATTAGTCATGTTGTAAAGAAGAATTAGAACTAATAGGAGGAACCACAAGAAAGAGGAAACAAAACAAAACAGAAGAAAAAAAAGAGCAAATAGTATGCTTCGATCTCCATTCAAACTCCATAGTTCTTTCTCTGGATGTGAATAGCATTTTCCATCATGAGACTTTTGGAGATGTCTTAGATTCTTGCATTGCTGAGAAGAGCTAGGTCTATCAAAGTTAGTCATCATACAATGTGGCTGTTACTGTGTACAACATTCTCCTGGTTCTTCTCACTTCACTCTGCATCAGTCCATACAAGTCTTTCCAGATTTTTCTGTAGTTCAGACATTCTTAAACTCTATTTTTAATGTGGCTCCCTTCTGAGAATAGTGATTTTAAATATGTAAAACAGCCAGGTGTGGTGGCACACACCTATATTCCCTGCCACTGGAAAAGATTAAGGCTAGTGGTTCACTCCAGTTCAGAAATTCTGAGTACAGTAGGTCTAAAGCTGACTGAGTGTCTCACTACGTCTGGCACCTATGGAATGAGCTGCTGTGGCAGGGGGTGCTAGAGACACCCCAAAGAGAACAGCCCAGGCTGGGAATTGATCAGCTCTAGAATCAGATCCATGAGTGGCCACTGCACTTCCTGCCTGGGTGAGATCAGGAGACCTTGTCTCAAAACACAAAAAAAGTAAGACAAAATAAAACTAAATCTATAGGATTACAAAGGAAACCAATTGCATCAATACACAATTATTCTTTAAAAACAAATTTACAGATGCCCCATTAAAAATTTTTGTCCTGGAAGATCTTGTCTGGATCTCTCCTTTGCCCCCACCATATTTCTTTCTTTCCTTTTAGAAATTGTTGCTTTCCTATTTACCTCTCTATGTATCTGTGTATCTATCTTCCCTGCAGGATGGAAGCTACTTGAGGGCAGGAACCTTTTTTTTTCTTTGTATACTTAGCATCTTATACAGTGTCTTCCACGTTATTGATGCTTAATACATGTTTGATGAATTGAATTGTGGGAGATTGCCGACTGAGGAATCAGGGTAGGGAGTGAAAGGTAGGTGGTCACAGCTATTTGAGGAAAACTTTCTAAATTCTTCTCCTCCTCTTCCCACCCCTCAACCCCTACATGGTGCCTTGATTTGAGCTGGTTTTCTCTATAGCAGTTTGCCCAGTTGCTACTTATCCTGATAGTAATAGCTCACATTTTAATGGTCCTGGGGGGTTTGGGGAGGGAACACTAAACCTGGAGTTGCGTTTTTTGAGAACTCCTGTAAGGGAAATGCCCTGTACCAATGAGGGTCAATGCCTGTTTTTTTTAAGTATAGACTTGGAGAATTTTTTTTTTTATTTCATAGACTTCTTTAGCAATGTGGCACAGCCTATAGACTCCTCAGAAGAATCTTTTCAAATGTATAGGATAAAACACATAATATTACAAAGGAATTTCAATTATATTGAAATAAAGATGTAATTTTTTCTCTATCCATGTTTACACACACCCCTCCCCTGCCCCTGAAATTTATGTCCATGGACTCCAAGTTAAGAACCTCTGATTTGGGGCTTAATGGTTTCCAAAAGCACTTTCTTTCAACACAATAATTGGGGAATAGCCGGGTGTGTGGTGGTTCTAAGCCCTGGATTATCTGATAGCAACTCAGAGAATTTGGGTTCTATTCATTGCATTTCTCTGACCTTAAGTAAATCTCTTCCCTTCCTTAAGCTTTATTTTTCTCTTAGAAATGAGGGAGTTCTATTAGAGTTAGAGGCACTGTGGTATAGTAGATAGACAGCTGGCCTCAGAGACCAGAAGACCTGATTACAGTCCTTCCCACCCACCTTGCCCCCCATTGGCTGTATTACCAGGGACAAATCAGTTAACCTCTCAGCGCCCTAAGCAGCTGTCTAAGCTGAAGAGAAAGATGTTGTTTGTCCTTCATTCTTGAAGAGGACCACGATGTCAGGGAGACTTGCAAGTGATTTAGATTTAAGTGAGGGAGGGCTAAGCAAAGTCACCAACCTCACTTTTTCCTCCTGGGAGAGTATAATAGTGATGGAGGACTTCTCTGAATCCTTTGAGCATCTCATATATTTTCTATTATCTGCTTATGAGCTATAGTGAGTCTTTGGTTATGAGTTAGTTTTATATTTTAAATATGTGTCAATGTGTATTTATGAGTCTTTACTTTTGTGGAAGAAATAAGGAGCTGGTCTACACCTGATATCTGGCTAGGTAGCACAGAGGATAGAGCACTAGGCCTAGAACTCAGGAAGACTTGAGTTCAAATACAGCTTCACATACTTACTAGTAATGTGGGCCTTAACTTCTGTCTATCTCAGTTTCCTAATCTGTAAAATCAGGATAATAATAGCACCTAATAGACCTGCATTGGTCAAGAGAGTTTCCTCATTGGTAGTTCCCTAGGCCAGTGAAATAATTGGACCCAGTCTCTACCCCTAGGTCCAATGACCTCTTAAGGCTCCTTTCAGTTCTGTGAACCCTGTGAGAGTTATCACCTCCATTTTATAGTTGAGGAAACTGAGCTCAGAAAGGTTAAATAGGAAGCATTTATATAACTCTTTAAGGTTTGCAAAGCACTTTGTATTTCTTTAAATCAAGTCAACAAGCAGTTAGCAGATGCCTACTATGTACCAGGCACTGTGATAAGCACTGGAGATAACACAATTCCTGCCCTCAAGGAGCTTACAATCTAGTGGGGGAAACAACATGCAAATAATTTTCTATGAACAAGATATAGCTATAGACAGGATAAATTGGAGGTAATCTCGGAGGAAAAGCATTAGATTTAATCAGGAAAGACTTCTTGCAGAAGGTGAGATTTTGACTGAGACCTGAAGGAAACCAGGGAAGCCAGAAGGTAGAGATGAGGAAGGAGAACATTCCAGACATGGGGGACAAGCAGTGAAAATGCATGAAGCTTATCTCATTTGACCCACACAACAACTCTGTGAAGTGGGTACTATTATTATCCCCATTTTACAGGTGAGAAAATAGGGTGAGCTTACATAACTTGCCCAGGGTGACACAGTTAATAAGTGTATGAGACAGAATTCAAACTCAGATCTCCCAAGTTTAACACCATGGTCACACAGCTATTGCTTCAGAAGTTATGCCAAATGTTTGCCTACCTTATGTAAAATAGTGATGGTTATTTCTACATCTGGTTAGGTTTCACCTATGTGGACTGAGACATTTGGACATGTGACTGCCCAGTGAAAGCTAGGTGGGGTACAAGATGGTACTGGTATGTATAAGAAGACCTTTGTTCTCTATCTTATAGGAATTCCATCTTTCTAATGAAGTGGAAAGAGTAGGATGAGATTTTACAGAGAAAGAGGAGGAAACCCAGAGGACCTAGATTTAAGATTCAGTTTAGATTTGGGGGTCAGATCACCCTTCATCCAAACCAATTCACCTCATTCCTGAGCACAGTTCCTGTCTTGTAATAATAACAACCATGTATGGCAGTGTTTTATCCAATCAGAGTCCATTTTCCCTGCCCTTTCTGCTGCGTGGAACCAGCTGGGCATGACCCATGACTGGAGGAGAGAATAAGTAGAAGTACCTTTCCTGCTCCCTCTTACCCCTGTCCCAGCCTTGACACAATAACA
Source organism: Vombatus ursinus (assembly GCF_900497805.2). Lineage (NCBI taxonomy): Eukaryota > Metazoa > Chordata > Mammalia > Diprotodontia > Vombatidae > Vombatus > Vombatus ursinus. Next base: position 9,052,799 of record NW_020954604.1, on the reverse strand, counting down.
AACAACTTTCCAAAAAGCACTTAAATTTATGAACTGTTTATAAATTTACAGACATTGATTTATGACCCTTGGCTCAACCTGACATCAGGCTCTTAGGGTATTTTTTTAGGGTTTTTTTTTCTTTTTAAAGTGTTAATGTTATGGTTCACATTTTCAATATATCCACATACTGGGAACTAAGTTGAGGACAGCTCAGTGACCTTAGCCAGGGAGTCTTCCAATAACTCACAGGCAAGAATCCAGATTTGATTTACCCTAGGGCCTGGGGTAGGGGGAAGAGAGGAAGAAGTGGCCACTGGATGTTTTAGAGAGATGTGCTTCTGAAGGAAGGGTCCTCTGGTCAAGAGAAAGATCATTGGACTTGGAATGGGAAAAGACCATCCAGTCACAGTCCTTCCTTTTATAGGTGAGAACACCGAAACTCAGATAAGTGACTTGTGTAAGGTCACACAGCAAGTAGGTATGGCTTACTGCAAATAATTCTCCATACAATTCAGAGTTTAAAAATTTGCTTCTCTCAAGGGCACCTTGTGAACTCAACCATAGAGTTAAAGACAAGGGGGACCCAGTTCGCTTTATATCCACAGGAATGATTCCTGAGAAAGTTGATGTAAAATGAGAAGATAGAAAAGAGAGGCAATATATTCTTCTAGACACTCCTCACCAAAATCAATCAATCAAACAAACACTTATTAAGCTCTCATAGACAAGTTATATACTTGACTGGTAACTCCTGGGGCAGCTGATAGACAGTGAATAGAGTGGTGGGCCTAGAATCAGGAAGAACTGAGTTCAAATCCAGTCTCAGATACTAGTTTCATGACCCTAGGTAAGTCATTTTACCTGTTAGCCTCAGTTTCCTCAACTGTAAAATGAAGATAATAATAGTAACTACCTTCCAAGGCTGTTGTGAGGATCAAATGAGATATTTGTAAATAGCCCTTAGCACAATGTGTGACACATAGTAGGTGCTGTATAAATGCTTGTTCCCTTCTTTCCTTCCTTCCTTAATACGTAGCTATAATTTTAAAAAATCAGTCTCTTTTTTCCATTTCAATAAAGGATACATTTCCCAATACCTTATTCTCAATTTTACCACTTTCCTTCAGTGCTTTGCAGAGAGTCTGGCATGAAGTAGGCATTTAGCTCACTTCAAGTACAGCATCAGTCCTTTAATAAAATCTGCAAAATATCTGTTGATTTGAGTTTTTCATTATTATATGGAATTTAGATCAAGAAGACTTTATGATGATAACAGCTCACCTTTATATGGCGCTTGACGGTTCACAGGTGGCTTTCCTAACAACAACACTTTGAGGTTCAACAAGCAAGTATATTATACCCATTTTATGGATTCAGACAGGTAGTAGGTAGCATTAGATTTGATCCATTCTGTCTTTTAGTAATTTGGGCAGTCCTTACTTTAAAGAAAAAACCCACTATTTCCCTGAAAATCCTCTAGGGAAACAGAGTGGAGATGAGGGACTAATTTTCAGGAGAGAGGATGAGAGAGATCAAACAGCCTCCCACGCAGCATTTTTGATTAGCAAACCTGTAGAAGCCTGTAGTGACCCTTTTGGTCACTAGATGGTGCTTGCACATCAGTAAAGTAGGAAAGTTGGAAGGGTTCTATTTGGCTGTTTTAAGGGATGGGTCAAGAACTGGTACTTTAATTTGGGGGAGAAGAGAATCAGGGGGTGGTTTTTAAGGCACTGTCAGAGGAGCAGGTGGGTGGGATGTTAAGCTAAATGGAAACTGCCTGGATGACAAGGGAACTGAATGTGGCCCCCTATCCTTACTTAGTCCATGGCAAAGGCATAATGTAGACTCCAGGGACATGAAGTATGGTGGAGCATGGGGTTGGGGAAAGCTTCCTTTCTATTAACAACAAGGGACATCTTCCTCAGAGATGTGGAGTCTGTTCCTCCTACTCCTGATTGGCTTGGCTTCTGGTCCACCTTTTTACTTCCCAATTGCTTCCCCACTTTGCCCCTCCTGTATAGGAATACAGCAAGGTAGCCTTGGAAGAATGGAAAGAGTCCTAGATGTACAGTCTGAAGACCTGAGTTTGAAATCTTGCTTTGCCACTTAAAATAATCAGCAACTATTTATTCAATATCCACTATGAGGTGCTAAGCTAAGGCTGAAGATACAAGTACAAAGAGTGAAACAATTCCTCCTTGGAATGAGCTTACATTCTAATGGGGAAGACAGCATAAATATAAAGTTTATAGATACAACTATATAGAAAATAGTCTGGGAGGGAATACACTAGTAGCTGGAGAGAGGGTGTCAGAAAAGGCTTTAAGGGGAAAAAGGCACTAAAACTGCATCTTAAAAGAAGAAAGACATTTGATGAGGCAGAAGTAAGGAAGGAGTGCATTCCATGCACAGGAGATGGCCATTATAAAGGTATTTGTTTTTCAGTTGTGTCTAACTCTTTGTTACCCCATTTGGAGTTTTCTTGGCAAAGATACTAGAGTAGTTTGCCATTTCCTTCTCCAGCTCGTTTTACAGGTGAGGAAACTGAGATAAACAGAGGTAAGTGACTTGTCCAGGGTCACATAGCTAGTAAGTGTCTGAGGCCAGATTTGAACTCAGGAAGATGAGTCTTCCTGACTCCAGGCCTGGCACTCTATTCACTATGCCACCTAGCTGCCCCTAATATAACGATAATGGAGACAGGGAATACAGTGTCATACACAAGGAACAGAGAGAAGGCAGGTTTGACTAGATTGCTGACTGCAGGAGGAGGAGTAATGTCCAATGAACCTGGAAAGATACATGGAGACCAGATTGTACAGGTGTTTAAAATCTAAAGGGAGGAGTTTAGATTTTATCCTAGAGGCAATAAGAAACCAATGGAATTGGAGCCACATGGTCAGATATAAATATTAAATAATTATGAACCTTGACAAGTTTAAAACATTTTAATATTTGACTTATGTCTTTTTTTTTTTTTTGAAGACTGGGTCTCCCTCTAGGGGACAGAGCACCAGGTCTGGAGTCAGGAAGACCTGAGTTCAAATCTGGCCTCAGACACTAGCTGTGTGACCCTGGGCAAATCACTTAATCCTGATTATCTCAATTTCCTCATCTGTAAAATGACTTGGAGAAGGAAATGGCAAAACCATTTCAGTATCTCTGCCCAGATAACACCAAATGGAGTCATGAAGAGTTGGACATGACTGAAACAACTCAACAACAACAATAAACAACAACTCCCTCTATCCCCAAGTTTGAAGTACAGGGACCACTCATGGGCAGTCCTACTCCAATCAGCATAGGAGGCTTGCCCTGCTCCATTTCCAACCCCTCCTTAGGCAACCTAGTAGCCCCTTGCTAACTGGGGCTCACCATATTGATGCCCAACTTAGTTGGCATAATTCACAGCAACTCAGAATTTTTGAGCTCAAGAAATCAGCCATGGGGCAGCTAGGTGACACAGTGGGTAGAGACCTGGCCCTGGAGTCAGGAGGACCTGAATTCAAATCAGGCCTCAGACATTTACTAGCTTTGTAACCCTGGGCAAGTCACTTAACCCTGATTGCCTCCAAAAAGAGAGAAAGAAAGAAAGAAAGAAAGAAAGAAAGAAAGAAAGAAAGAAAGAAAGAAAGAAAGAAAGAAAGAAAGAAA
>NW_020954604.1:8925908-9049153 GCF_900497805.2 Vombatus ursinus | reverse complement strand
AAAGAAAGAAAGAAAGAAAGAAAGAAAGAAAGAAAGAAAGAAAGAAAAGAAGGAAGGAAGGAAGGAAGAAAGAAAGAGAGAAAGAGAAAGAAATCAGCTAGTCTCAGCCTCAGCTGAGATTACAGACATGTGCCACCATGTCTGGTCTTTGCTAAATTACTTAAGCTTTGCATCTCATTTGCCTCCTCTGTAAAACGAGGTAGTTGGATAAGATGACCTCTAAGGTCCCTTCCAAGTCTAAATCTATAATCCTATGACATTTTCTACATGTCATCATTCTTGGATTTAGGGATCAAGCCATAGGGATGACAATGTCAGAGTAGAAAGGGGTCTTGGAAGTCCCCTAGTCCCCCTCCCTCATTTTAAAGATAAAGAAACAGAGGAGAGGGAATGATTTGCCCAAGAACACCCAGATAGGAATTAGCAGAGCTGGTATTATAACCTAGGTCTTGTAGTAGAAAGAACTCTGTATCTGGAGTCAGAGAACCTTGGTCTGAATCCCAGTTTTGTCACTCACTACTTATGTGACAAATCATGGGCAAATCATTTCCTTTCTTTGGGACTTCATATCTTTCTTTATAAAATAAGGATGTTGAATTTGATTTCAAATGCTCCTTCCTCTCTAAATCTTATAACATAGGGCTTTTCTAATAGCCACTCCTGCCCCCTCCTCCTTACTGTTTCAAATCTGTTACACACCCAGATCTTTTGCCAGTCCTTTCCCAGCCCTCCCACTGCCTCCCCCTCCCATAACCATTGGTTTGGAGCTGTCCCGGGTACTTCTGGCCTTGGTTCATTCACAAAGTCATCATTTAATAAGCACTGACAATATGCTAGGCACTGGGGAGACAAAAACAAAAATGAAAAGGCCTGACCTCATAGAGCTTGCATTCTCCTGGGTGGCAGATGGAATTTCTAATTGGTTAAATGAGAAGTTAGGCCAAGTTGACCTGATATATAAACATTTTAATCTTCATTTCCACTGGATATCAATCCATTAATTGGTCAACAAATAGGAGGTTGGCATTAAGCGTCCACTCTACTCCAGGCACTGTGTGCTCAGCTTTAGAAATACAGACAGAAACAAAAATCTTTCTCCCTTTAAGAAGCTTACATGGTATCTGGGGTAAGTCCTGTTAATGTCACTAAATGGGGGAGGAAACACCATTCTGAGTGCCTCTTTTGTGCCCCCTCCCTCTGCCACACCTACCCAGTTGTTTTTCTAAATCCTAGAGGGAAAGCTGAGAATGGAAGATTCCCCCACCTTGGGTTGTCTGACAAGGAATATCAGTCACCTGCTGTCCATGATTTTTTCCCTGAGGACTCAACTTTCCTCTAAGTTTTTATGACCTAGATCCCAGTGCCAAAAAAAAAATCCTATTCCCATTCCCCCTATAGAGAGTAGATTCATTCAGGAATATAGGTTTACTAATTACAGGCACAAATGAAGGAAGGTTGGCAGAGGGGGATGGAGGGGGGCAACTCATGAAAATGTTCATTTAAAGTTAATTACCACAAACTTTTCCTAATTGAAATCACTCAATCGGTTTTTACCTATGTGACTGTTTGAGAACTCATGTGAACATGTGCATGTGTGATTTAAAACGGGATATTGAAAGGTACAAAGTCCCATCACCACCTAATAGCCTTGAAAATTTCAGTTTGATAAACAAAGCTAGCTTTGAGTTGCCAGAGACAAACACACATACACGTATATACATGAGCCAACTCCATGAACTTCTCATCATCCCCATTCCACACACAATGCAATTTTGTCAAATAGATCCCATCATTCTCTTTCTCTTATTAATTTTATTTTTTCTAACAGATCTCTTAAAAAAAAACAAGCCACCCCCACCCCTACATGGTCCTCATCTGCCAGGTGTAGCCAGGGGCAGATTTTTGCAGCTAAATTACTTACGCAGAAAAATAGGAGATGCATAATGAGGACATTGAGAAGCACCTATCTTGAGCGCTATGGAAACGGATGGTCTAATAACATCCCCAGAGTGAGTAGTAGCAACAGCAGCAGCAGAAATCAATGAAAGAGTCCTTACTCAGCATGAGGAATTATATATATCTTGGAAATCTTTCATGAACCTAAACATTATTGCTAAGAAAGGAATAAACAGTTGGAACTGCTGAGGCTATTCATACAGGACTCACACGCTGTGGAATACACAATTTCTCCTCTCAAGGCTGAAGTGAAATATTCCAGACATAAATTGAGTGAGAGCTGGACAGAGGGGGACAGGCGGAAAGTTAACAGAAGTCACAGGAAACTTTTTTTTTTTTTAACTCAAGAAGTATTCGCGTGGCAGGGAGATGGATAGCAGGCTGAACTTTCCAAGCATTGATTCATCCAAGGAAGTATTTTATGAACAATTCCTTAAGTCTTATGAGATCACTTTGACTTTATAGCTCATCAGGCATAATAGGCCACCGAGTCTTATTAATCATAGGTCATAGAGAACATATCATGAAGCGCAAGAGGGATATCTGAAGTCAGCTAGTTCAACTCATACCTGAACAGGGATCTCCTCTATAATACCCCTGGCAAGCCTCCACTTGAAGCCCCCCTGAGATGGGGAGCTCACTATTTTGTGAGGCACTCCATTCCACTTTTGGACTGTTCTAATAAGTTTTGCTTTAAAAATACATATATACCTCTCTACAGCTTTTATCTATTGCTGCTCTCTGGAACCAAGCAAAATTCATCTAATCCCACATCCACATAAAAGCCATTCTGAAACTTAAAGACGTTAAGCCCACCCCTAAAGTCTTCTATTCTCCTCATTAAATACCCCTAGTTACTTGAATCAATCTTAGGATACAGAGTTTCAAATCATGTTATCCTCATAGGCTTTCTCAAGAAACTCTCCACTCTAACAATGCCCTTTCTAAGAGGTGGCACCCAGAAAAAAAATACAAAATTCTAGCAGGGCTCTGAACACAGCTGGAGATCATACAATAACACCCCATTTATTTGAGGAATGGATTTCACACAGCCTCAACTATCCAGAGCCAAGGAGCAAGAAGTAAATGGAAAAGACATGTCAGCCCCTGAAATGGCCACCACAAAACTAGTTTCCTAAAGTACTGCCACTTTAGAAAGTTAGAAAGTTTTTTAGGATTTCATTTGGAGTTAAGAAACCTTTAATTTACTTGTATTTCTAGCAAGCCTGATTTTCCTGTTTCTAGACCTGATCAGATTAGAAACAGAGGCTTAGAAATAAAATTACGGTGTGTTATGGTGGGAAAGAACACTGGATTTGGAATCAAAGACATGGGCTCAAATCTCACCTTTGTCATTTACTATGGAATGATGTGAGGCAAGTAACTTAAACCCTCTTGACCTCATTTTCCTCATTTGTTCGTACTAGATTGCTCTAAGGTCCCTTCCAGCCCTAAATCTATAATCCCATGATTCTATGGAAGAACTGTAAGAGACAAATAATGAGGATTATCCTAGCTCACCCATGACAAGATTCACAGAAGATACACTACCCAAGGGCAGAAAAGCAGTCCTGGACTAGAACAGAAGAAGAGAGGGATGAAGTTGGAAGGAGGGCAAACATATAACAAGAAACCAGGCTGAATTGGTACCAGAGCATCTGTGGAGAACTGAGACTCAAGGATCTAAGACGAGTAGGGAAGCCATTATTTAGAGCAAAGATTCAGAAAGATAAGTGAAATCTATATTTGATTAAGAAGCAAACCCCAGGGAATTCCAGGGAGCTTACAATTCGTCTTGATCCATCCATTTTCCCAAAGTCTCAGTCCTTTAACATCCCCATATAACAACTTGCCACTGTGGTCAAGGGGTAATACCCACCATACCCCCTTGTGGTAGGAGCAATATATGTCCTGCCATGTTGGCTGGTCTAGCTTTTCCTAAGTCCCTACCCCCATATAAACTAGGCTAGTTTTTCCTTAAAAAATATTGAAACTCTCTTTGAGATTTAATTGGCTCAGGTCACTAGGGCTCAAACCACTGACCTTGCTTCCTGATGGAAAGTCTAAAAGCTGATTGCAGGAAGAACAAAGAATTCTTGTATGCTCTTGACCAGCAGACCACTATGGCAAACATAGAAGTGGGGGAGCTGTGCCTAACTGAATTGGTGCTGGATCTTTGCTGAATATCCTTTCCATGCTCTGCATAAGTAAGCGTCCAATCATTGACTGTTAGATGGTCTATGTATATCTCATCTAGTTCCAATGCCAAACCTAAATCAGCAGACCAGCTTGAATCCAGCCTGGCCTACAAAACCCTTTTTGATGCAGCCAAGCTGTGAAAGTGTGGGCTCATACAGAAATGATAGTTGACAACCTAACAATGAGGGAAGATGCTTAAAAAACTCCTGAATTACAGCCCAGTACAATGATTGTTGATAATAGCTGGCATAAATATAGAACTTTATATGCATTACTCCCTTACGTCCTCCTAATAGTCCTGTGAGGTAAATACTACATGTATTATTATTCCCATTTTACAGATGAGAAACTGAGCCTCAGAGAGGTTAGATGGTTTGCCAGAGGGAAGATTTGAAACCAGATCCCTCCTAGATTTTCAAGCCCATCATTCTTTCTACTCCAGTCTAGAGGTTGTTAACCTGATATTCATGAATTTTTAAAAAAAAATACTTTAATAATTGTATTTCAATATAATTGGTTTCCTTGATAATCTTATGGATTTTCTTTTCTGCATCTAAAAACATTATTCTAAGAAATAGGCTTATATAGACTTATCAGAGTGCCAAAGGGGTCCAGGATACAAGAAAGTGGAAAAACTACTTCACAATACCATGTTGCCTGTTCATGATGTCCCAGACCTGTTGAGAAAGGGTTTAATGACATCTCACATTCTCTTTTCTCAAATAATTTCAAATTGCTTTCACAATGGTTGGACCCAATTCATAGCTTTGCCAACAATGTATTAGTATGCCTGTCTTCCCACAGAGCCACCAACATTGACTTCTCCCTTATTTTTAACCTTTGTTAATATATATGTATATATAATATACATAGTTAACATAATACATAATACAATAATAATAATAATATGATATATGCAGGGGCCACAAAACTTCAGTTGCTTTCATTTATATTTCTATTAGTCATTTGGAGCTTATTTTCAAGTGGTCATTTATAGTTCATAATTCTCCTAATATTTTACTGGTCATATCCTTTGACCACTTCTCTTTTAGAGAATGATTCTTGGTTTTATAGTAATATCTAACGTTTATAGAACATTTTAAGGTTTGCAAAGCACTTTACAAATATCATGTAATTTGACCCTCACAAGAACTCTAGGAGGTAGTTAGTATTATTTCCATTTTACAGATGAGCAAACAGGCTAAGAAAGGTTACATAGTTCTAATTATTATATCACTGTGTCCATTCTTTATATACCAGATTTTTTGCTAGTTATATTCGATGCAAGTATTTTTTTCTGCTCTGTAGTTTTTCTTATTCTATCATCAATTTTATTTGCACAAAAGCTTTTTCAGTTTTATATAATCAAAATGATCTGTTTTGTCTCTTATGGTTTCTTCTATCCCCTATTTGGTTAAGAATTCTCCCTCCAGTCAAAGTGGTGAAAGGGACCTCCTCTTATTCTCTCCTAATTTTTTCATGATGTGACCTTTTATATTCCGGATGTGTATCTGTTTATTTTGAGCCTTTTCTGTTTAAGAAGTCAGGCATGTGCATAATACTTTTACGAAAGATTTCCATCAAAAATGGTTAAGGTAAAGGAAATTTTGGCACTTAGAGTAGTAAGCTTCAGTATTGGGAAAATTACCAAATAATGCTAGTAAACGAGGTGCTGTCTTATTGCGTTATAAACCAAAGCAGTGGAAATGGACTAAGAGAGGCAAATGACTTTGCCAAGGTCATTAGCAAAAGAAGAAAGGGAGAATTTAGGATATTTGAGCCCAGAATCCCATTTCAGGACTAGAACTTTGGTGTTAAACTTTCTTCAGCCTTCCCCCCCACAGGGTTATGTGGGGTCCATAGAGGTCATCCCGGCCATTGTAGTGTTTCCTAGAAGACAGATATACAAGCCAAACGACCTCAGCTTACTCAAGAAAAATATTCTCCTACCTCCCTCCAAAGATCATTTGATCACTTCACAGCTCAACCCATGCACCACACTCAACTCAAATCATCATACCACCTAAAGGCACCTAGGTGACCCAATGGATACTGGCCCTGGAATCAGGAAAGCCTGAGTTTAAATCCAGCCTCATACACGTACTAGCTGTGTGACCATGGGCAAGTCACTTAACTCTGTTTGCCTCAGTCTCTTCAACTATAAGATGGGGATAATAATAGCATCTACCTCTAAGGGTTGATATGAGAATCAAATGAGATAATATTTGTAAAGCACCTAGTACAGTGACTGGTACATAGTAGGTCTTTTTATATAAGCTAGTTTTAATATTATTATCACACACATGCATCAAGTGTCCAATATGATCAAGGTATTATTCCAGGGTCTACCCAATGTCTTTTGAGTTTGTATTTAACTGACCTTCCTTGGGGTTGGCCTTATATGGAGATGGATTAGCAATAGCCCATATTCATGGAGAGCTTTAATCAGTCAATTTAAAAAAGTATTAAGTTTGTTCAAGCTTATTTATTAAGCTATTATGTGCCAGCAACTGTGCTAAGCCCTGAAAAACAAAATGTTATCTGCCCTCAATGCAGAGGCATTCTAATGGGGAGACAACATGTAAATAGTTAGGGATACACAAGACACACGGAGGAAATGTAAGATAATCTTAGAGAAGATGGCTCTATCGGGGTGTGGAAACTTGTGGCCTTGAGACTACATGTGGCCTCAATTCCATCAAAGGGCCACAGCTGAGGACCTAGAAGGCCAGATGTGGCCTCTATTCAGTCAAAGGGCTGTGCTTGAGGACCTGGCCAAACCTTGAACTTGAGTCCTTGAGGCTGCAGGTTCCCCACCCCTGATGCTAGGGAGACTAGGAAAAGTTTCCTGCAGAAGGTAGTGTTTAAGTTGAGTCTTGAAAGAAACCAGAAATTTAAAAGGGAGATATGAGGAGGAAGAACATTCTGGGCAAGGGGGGGATAGCCAGTACAAAGGTACAGGTGACAGATGAATTGTCATATGTAAGGAACAAGAAGTAGGCCAGCTGGATCATACATCACTTGAAGGTGAGTAGGAATGAGATTGGAAATGTAGAGAGGGACCAGTTTACCATGAAGAACTTTAAATGCCAAACAAAGGATTTATATTTGATCCTGGAGGTAATAGGGAGTCACTGGAGTTTACTGAGTGGAGGTGAGGGGGTGACATAAGCAGATCTAGTTACATTTTAGGAAAATCACTTTGGCAGTTGGGTAGATGATGGATTGGAGTGAGGTGAGATTTGAGGCAGGGAGACTAATTAGAAGGGTACTGTGAGTTGGAGGAGAGGCAATCAGGGCCTAAGAGCTTACAAAGCTCTTCTGGGAGGGGCTGAGAGGATGTATGTGATGGTCAATGTAGGTGATGTAGAAACAAAATCTATCAACAGAGCATTTTTAAGTGGACAAAACCCTTTCCTCCACTTTATGGAGCAGACAGTGTCAGTGGTGGTTTCTGCGTTTTATAGATGAAGAAACTTGGGAACTCAGAAATAAAGTCACCTGCCCAGGATCACACAGTACCATCTGGGCCTGGATGTTTCAGGATTTTCCAATACACCTCATCAGCTCTCAGTGCTTTTTACCTCACCCAAACACCTTTCTTGAATAGGTTTCTATCACAGAATAAGCAGGTGCTTATTTGGTGTGATCAAAGGATAATAGCAAGGTGTCACCACAGGAGATAGACTTTGATTCTTCCATTCTGTAGGTGTTATCAATTCTACCTTTACAACATCTCTCTCTGTTCTCTTTTTCTGCCCCCACCTTTTCTCTTCCCCTACATCCTCTCTCTCTTTCTGTCTCTCTCACTCTTTCTTCTCTCTTCCATCCTTTTCTTTCCATTCACCCAGTTACTACCTTACCACACAACTAAATACCAAATTATTTACAATCCTGCATTTTTCTTTACTTGTGTGATGCATGTAGGACCTCAGATTTAGAGACAGAAGGGAACTTAGAGGTCTTCAGTGTGTAGTTGAGAAAAGATAATTTGCCTAAGGTCTCACAAAGCAAGATTTAAACCTATGTCTTTTGATTCTAAATCCAACACGCTTTCCATAGCACCATGCTGTATGTATCTAGTTTCCCCAATCTGACTAGACTGTTAATTCCCTGAGGGCAGTAACCAAGCTTCATATTCCTTCTGTATATGCCTTACAACAACTTGCTCAGTACAAAGATATGGCCAATTAACACTGGTTAGTAACAGTGTGGGCTCGTTATCAGTAGTCTAGAATACTGTTAAAGACCCTGGGCTTACTAGGACCCATAGTGTCCTGGATAGATATTAGCTGAGTCTGGAGCCAAACTAAGCCAGAATAGGAGAGAAAATAGGACATTGGTGTGAGGATGTTGGACAAATACTGGATAGAACACTTTGTACTCCAAGTTTTATCATGGCCAGCTTGGTGGCACAGTGGTTAGAGTGCCAGGCCTGGAATCAAGAAGACTAATCTTCCTGAGTTTAAATCTGGCCTAGCTCCATGATCCTAGGCAAGTTACTTCACCCTGTTTACCTCAGTTTCCTCATCTATAAAATGAGCTGGAGAAGGAAAGGGCAAACTGGTCTAGTATATTTGCCACGAAAACCCAAATGGGGTCATGAAAAGTCAGACATAACTGAAAAATGTCTGAACAACAATAATTATTAATCATAGACCATAGATTTCGAGTTGAAGAGACTTTAAACACCATCTCATCTAACTGCCTCATCTTACAGAGGAAGAAACTGAAGGCAGAGAGGGGACATGACTTCTCAAATTCACACAGTTATCAAGCCAGGATTTGAGCTCTGATCTCCTCTCACTCCAAACAGACCACTCTTTCCATTATACTACGTTCTTCTTTTTAAAAATCAATAACACAGGGCAAAATAAATCCTACTTTAAAGGAAAAGCTGAGTAGGAAGCAAGTAGGTCTTGGCCCATTAGTTGACAAAGCTAAAATAGAGTTTTAATCTCTAGACTCTGTTTTGGCAGACTATTTCTGGAATCAAGGGGCCAGATTTCTGGTAGGGTCTCTGAAGGCAAGAAAAAAGAAAGACCCAGGTAAAAGAAATCTAGCATGTCCTCAAAATACCTAAGTCCTGAGTTAATGCCGTTACGATGAAGAGAAACCTTGCTTCCCTCATTCCCCTCTTTCCTGTTACTGAAAGGATCAAGGGCTCATCAAAAAACATCTCTGGAAAGCTTTTATGTGGAAATGGATAAAATGCACACCAGAGTACACTTTTGTGGGCGATTTCCTTTGGGGAGGGAGAAACAATGATTTTGTATGGAGATTTCTCATGTTTAATTTCCTTTTCTGTTATTAGATGTCAGGAGAAAGACTTTCCCATACTGACAGACCTCCAGGACAGTCTCTCGTGTATTACATCATAAAGTCTCATGCAAATGAAATGGTGAAGACTCAGCTGTTGGATGGTTAGAGCCAAGGAGAAGATGCCAAGGCTTTGAGGTCAGATTCCTAATTCATGGGGTGACCTTGACTCCTCTTCCTTTGTCTTTGTTCTGTCCTGCCCAATTCAAGTCTCACATTGTCCATGAAACTATCTCTAGCCATCCCAACCATTGGAGAGCTCTCCTCCTTAGAGTCCTAGATGTACCACTCAACTAATACTCACCATAGACTACTTTCTATTGCTTTAGTCAGTTAATGAGCATTTATTAAGCACCTACTATGTACCAGGCACTGTGCTAAGTGCTGTGGATGCAAATTCAAGCAGAAGGAAGGACAATCTCAGCCCTCACGGAGCTTACATGCTAATGGGGAAGACAACACTTGAAAGGAAACTGAAAAGCAGGAGGGGATGGAGAAAAATGAAGGTAGCCAGTCCAGGGTCATGGTAGAGAAAGTTCAGAGAGTCTGGAGTGCTGACTGGCATGAAATGATCACGTGGTTGGCCTGAGCCTCCTTCTTCAAATGGAGGTTTAGTATGTCTCCCCAGTGACACCATAAACACTGTCTAGGGAAGGTGTTACAACTTATTCCTCTTTGTACCCTCAAAAGCTTGTATAGTGCCCTGCAAACCGTAGGTGCTTAATAAATGCTCATTAATGATACTTCAACACTTAGGATCATAACTTTAGTTCTACAGAGAACTTTAGTTCTACAGAAGTCCTCTGGTCAAAGCCAGATGAGGTAAACCATGTGATTTCCCTGATGGTATTGCCTCTACTGGTACAAATTACAAATTCATCCACATCTTAGTTTACATAAGGCATTGTGGTCAGTCTCTCTCCCCCCCCAAAATCTATCACCTACTTGGCTAAAGTTTTAGTAATGGTGCTCTCCACACTTAGTCAAATAGTATTAAGCACCTACTATGTGCTAGATAGTGTTCTAAGTGCTGGGGGTTCAGCTAGGTCATCATTAGTGGTCTTATGTTTTAGAATTCTTATTCTTTTATGTTATAATTATTTAAATTATGGTAATTGGTTCCAGTCCAATGGAAATAAGCAGTGAAAATCTGAATAATGCTATCACTTAAGAGGGATTCATTAATACTAATCAGAACCTAGCTACAAAAACAAAAGACAAAAAACAGTCCCTGCCCCCAAGGAGCTCACAGTCTAATAGGGGAGATGCCATGCAAACAACTAAGTACAAACAAGATAGAGACAGGATAAATTGGAAGTAATCTTAGAGGGAAGACAGTAAGATTTAGGAAAACTGGGAAGGGCTTCTTGCAGAAGGTAGGACTTTAGTAAAGACTTGAAGGAAGCCAGGATAGCCAAGAGGCAACGATGAGGAGGGAGAGGGGTTCAGGCATGGTGGATAGTCAGTGAAAATGCTTGGAGTACTTAGCTAAGCTGGTGTCTAGATAACAAGAACACAGCCCAGGACCTGAGAATCCCAGACCACAAGCCTTGCTTCCAGACTGAGCTGGCAGCCATCACTGAGGGGAGAAATCACTGTGGAGAAGGGGCCCACATTCCTCACCACTACTCACACAAAGTGCTAACCAATTGCCACTGACTGGTAAGTATGCCCAAGAGCTTTGGGAGTGACAGCACCCCCTAAACCATTGGTCTTGCTTCCAGCCCAGCCCCTGTAGCCATCATCCTGGGTAGCATCAAAGACTGAAGAAAAGAATCTTCTCCAAAGTCCTTGGTGCTATCAAACAGGTCAACATCAGAAACCAACATGGTTTTATCAGTGGAAATTACATTCAAGAAGAGGCATTGACATCTGCTTTGCTGCTCCACCATGGGACCTTTCCATCTGACTTTCAGACTTGCAGCTGGAAGCTTCCCTGTGTTTTCTCCCCCACTAGAACGTGAGCTCCCTGAGAGCAAGCACTCTCTCACTTTTCTATTTGCTTCTCTAGATCTAAGCACAGTGCTTTGAACTTTAGAAATGCTCTTTCATTCATTCATTCATCAACTGGCCTATACTCAAAGACTATGGCTTGATGGAAACTTAGATTCAAGAACCCAGGGTCACCTCCACACTATAATAAGGCACTTGAGTAACAATGGAGTTTCCACACAACAAAGGTTAAGAACTCTTGGGCTAGACTAATCTTGCTTGGACCTAGAAGGCAGAACCAGTAATAATGAATGAATCCATTTCATGTAAGAAAGTTTCCTACCCATTGGAAGTGTTGAAAAGTGAAAGGAGCTGCCTTTTTGTAGGTTGTAGGCTTCTCCTCACTAGAAGAATGACCACTTGTCAGAAATTTTTTTTTTCTTGGCAAGGCAATGGGGTGAAATGACTTGCCCAGGGTCACACAGCTAGTAAGTGTCAAGTGTCTGAGGTCAGATTTGAACTCAGGTCTTCCTGAATCCAGGGCTGGTCCTCTATCCACTGTGCCATCTAGCCCCCAGAAATTCTTGATGAGATATGAAATTAACTATGTCTGTCAGGTTCTTTCTACCTCTTAAGATTCTATGAGGTTCAGAAAGGTTAAGTGATGTTCCTGGGATCAGAGATCATCTGGTCAGTGACATAGCTACAAAAATATCAGAGCTGCTTCTTACACCTAGAGTCTGTTTCTTTTTTTTTTCTTTTTAGGATATAATGTACTGCCTTTCATGAAGTCTTTTATATACGTTATCTCATTTGATCCTCAATGTGAATCCAGTAGGCCTTAGATAGTGGCAATATTATTTTCCCTATGTATTTCCCCTCTACCCTCAAAAGGGCTTGTTCATTCCCCAAAGCTTAGCCTTATAATACTGCATACATGCAGGGAGACATGACTTCTGATTGACTGATAGAAAAGCAGGAGGAGAAAGAAAGAGATTGGGAAAGAAAAGGCTTTGAATGGGAAACAGGAGACCCCTGTAGCATGGGAAGAAAAGCTGGGCACCCCAACATATCTGCTGATTCCCAGCACCTGCAACCTCAGTGACTGCTAAAAGGGAAATGATTCTCTCTTTGGTTGAGTAGAGATTTGCTGTTTCCTAGGTTTCAGAGCTCTCCCCACTCTATAGTTTAAACTAATCTGTCTGACTTCCCCAGCTACTGTACTGCTGCTTGCTCTGATGAATGTTTGCTCACTATCTGTAATTGCCTTTTGTGTGACAAGCATTTGGTGGGAGGGGAACTAAAAGATGGCCAAGATCAAGCCATTAAACTTCAGGTCTGGGGCAAAATTATTCCTACTTAGCCCCAAGTATCCCAGGGAAAGAAGTTTTTCTCCTAAATTCAAAAGAAGAATTGTGGCCCTAGACTGCAAACATCTAGTGTAAGATAGATATGATTCTAAGCCCAACATCTCCCTTGAAGAAAGGGGGGTAAGGGAGTTATCACCCTACCGTACCCATCCTCCTAATCTTCACAAAGATGGCACTGCACTCTCCTCAAGACATGAAGTGGGGCTTTTGTACATCTCTGATATATGGGACCATTTGCTTCTTTGTTAGGCACAGTATCCATGTTACATTTATTTAACAGGAAAGGAAACTGAGGCTTAGAGAGACTAAGTAACGTGTCCAAGACAATACCACTAATAATAGAATTAGGAGTCGAACCCTACTCTATTTGTGCTTGAAGAATTTTCAGTCATTGTTGTCAAGTCAAATCAAGGAGCAAGTAAGCCTGACTTACTATTTGTGTTAAGCTGTGAGGACACAAATAGAAGCCCCTCCCCCCCCAAAAGACGATCTTTCCTTCCACTTTTCTCTATTTTTTTTAAAAAAAGTATGTCATTTATGTCATATGTCACTTGGAACTTGCTGTGCTGTCTGATATAGCAAACCTCTTTTTTTTTTTTTGCCAAACTACTTTTTAGCTTTCTCAGAAGTGCTTATGAAGCAGTCCTTCCCTAACTAGTTTCCGTCCTCCAATTCATTGAAAATTGTGTGACCGAGATCAATTGTTTTTGATCCTTGTTTATCCACTCTATTCTACTCATCCAATTTTCTAGTTTTATTCAGTATCAATCAGTTTTAATGATTACTACTTTATAATATAGTTTGAGGCCTGGAAATGTTATTTTCCTTTTACTCCTATTTTTCCCTATTATTGATCTTTTGTTCTTCCAAATGAATTTTGCAATTATTTTATCTAATTCTATAAATTATCCTTTTGGTAGTTTGTTATTATATTAAATCTATAAATTGAGTTAGGAAAACAATAATTTTAATATATTGGCACAGCCCAATCATGAGCAATGACTATCCCTCCAATTATTTATCTCTCCAAGGTCTTTATATAAAGAGAATTTTGTAATTGTATTTATATGCATTGATTGTGTCTTAATATCCCAAATATTTTATACATTTTGTAGCTATTTTGAGATAGAATTCTCCTCCTCATTTCCTTTTGGTTTTTGTTTTTTGCTACATAGAAATGATTATATGGATTTATTTTGATCCATGCTGCTTTATCAAAGGTATTACCTCCATTACTTTCTTTGCTGATTCTCTGAGGTTTTCTATGTATGCCATTATGTCATCTGTATATAAAAATCATTTTATTTCTCTTTTGCTAATGTTTATGGTGTAATTTCTTGTTGTCTCAATCATTGCTAATGTTTCCAGAACTATATAAAATAATACAGGGAGGAGAACATTGGTGATTTTAATGTTTTTCTGCCATACTACACTGCCTCTCTAATGAGGATGATGATGACCACACAAGCCTCAGTTTGCTTCCTTTTGCTGGATTATGGTCGAAGAATATTCACTAATTTTGCTGCAATCCTAATTTGCCATGTATGAGGTCAGCTTAGCATCATTTACATGCAGTTTATCACTGAGAATTTGTTCTTTAAGTTAAGTTTTTTAGGTCTTTAAGTAATTTAAATTTCCACTTTTGTTTGAAAATCCTCAATTCTGACATGAGGAAGGCACATTTAGAAATGCCACACCTTGAAAAGCTTCTGAAGTCACTTAAGAACAGATGAAGCCATTGACAGATTTTTCTGATTTTCAGTTTTCCAACAGTAGTTCAACAATTTTTTAAATGTAAACAGACTTTCTCCAGCTGATTCCTGCAGCGATTTCCTTCAGGACTTCAAAATTCAAAGATGTGAATAAAGAAACTGGAATGCCATAAGGATTTGCACCATTCTGCTAGAGCTCAGCACCCAGGGTTACAGCCAAGACACTACTCTCTTACCACTAGGACTCATCACCAAGGGAACCATTGACTTTGTGTTCTGTGTTGACAAGGCAGCCTGTTCAAAGAACTTGGAGGAAGGAACCAGCTGAATATGGTTTCTGCTACAGCATCCTTAGGCCTTCTTAAGACTATAGAAAGCATCAGATTCCAATGAGATAAGTAAAGGATTTGGGAAATCTGGGGATAGTTGGACAATGATTCTCTGAGAAAAAGAGCTGGTATTTAATGAGTCAGAGTCTAACTACCAGATTGTATCCATTTCCTTCATTTTTTTTCAGGGCAGCCCCCCCCCCCATATGCCTACAACTATACCTTTTTGCTCTTTTAGATCAAATGACAAGTTTTTTAAAAGTCTAATTTGGGATAGTAGAAAATGTTTTACTCAGTTGATATCTCTATTGTTTTCACAATATTTTTTATATCTCTATTGCTTTTTACACCCTCTAAAGTATTCCTCCCAACTTGGCACTCATTCTCATGGGTGATGTCTCAGAGGGAAGCTGCTTCCTTAAGTTCTAGGGTTATCTGTGGTAGGATTATACACTTACTATTTTATTTTATGAGACCCCACCAGTGTGATTCCCATTAATGGTCAGCCAGTAGACACAGTTTTCTCTTGGCAAAGACATTTACTAAGATAATGTCATAAATACAGTAACCGTAAGACATTCTCTCCCTCCAAACCTGAGGTGCACTTTCCAACAAATATATACAGTATCATTGGAAAGAATGGGCACAAACTTACAGAGCAATGTTAGTGAGGCGTACAAGTAAAGGATATTTCTAATTGTTGGGTAGCTTCTGCTGACGTTGAGTCTTTGCAACTTTCACCCCTTGCTCTCATACAAATCTATCTCTACTGATAAAGACAGAAGAAAAACAGGAACCTGTGGCATATGACATAAATAAAATTCATAGCTTCCAATGTCTTTATAGGAAGGCTATAGGTTACAGACAAAGATGCTACTGACACTTAGTGTTATGTACTATATCTCATGACTAAAATACAGCAATAAAAGAGTATATGGTATTTAAAAATATAATCTAGAGAAAAGGAATGACTGAACAGAATATGTTAACAAAGATCTTTAGCAAGAGGAAAATCCATGAACCAAAGATGGAAGGGTATAAGGGAGAGCATTTGGGAGAGGATAAAAAAGGGGGGGAAATAGAAGTGATATCAAAATAGGAACATACTACAAACCACCTATACAGATGGAAGAAATGGATGAGGAGTTCCTGACAAAGATCACAAACTGGCATGGAGAAAAGATATAGTTGTAAGAGTGGAGTTCAACTAACGATATCTTCTGGAGGTCTCTCATCTCTATTTCTATTAGAAATAGACAGGAAAAGGATGCAAAAGGGAAGTTCTCAAAAGAAGAAAAGCACACTATCAACAACCATATGAAAAAGATGCTCCAAATCACTAATAAAAAATAATCAAATTAAATCAACTCTGAGGTTCTATTTCACACCCATCAGATTATCAAAGATGGCCAAAATGGTAAATAAAGATTAGTGAATAAACCACAGGAGAATAGGTACACGGATATGGAGTTTGGAAGTGGTTTAACCATTCTGGAAAGTAGTTTGGAATAGTCCCCCAAAAGTCACTAGACATACCTTTTGATTCAGCGATAACACTAATAGGCTTATATCCCAAAGAGATCAAAGAAAGAAGGAAAGGATGTATATGTATAAAAATATTTATAGCAATATTTTTTTGTTTTAGCAGACTAACCATTAGCTGTATTTTCTTTTTTGCTGGGTTCACTAAACTGGAAAGCAGAATATTAATAATAATAGCAACAACAGTAACAACTACAACACTATTCTTAATACTATATTCAACTTCAAAAAGCAATTACTTTTTCCACAATCCACTAAACATTTATTAAGTGCCTATGATGTGCCTGGACCTGTGCTAAGTCCCTGTCCTCAGTAAGTTTACAATCTGAAGGAGGAGACAACACAAAAGGAGAAGGCAGGAAAGCAAAGGCAGGATGGGACCCTGGGCACAGGGCCATCTTGTTCTGTGGAGCTGAAACCAGGAAGGATTGCAGATATAAGGTGGAATGATCTGAAAGTCCCATTTCTGCCTTTTATAAAGGAAGGCATTGGGAGAAAAGTTTGGTACTCTACCTCCAGCCCTCCAAACAGAGGGGAGAGGAGGCTGAGGGAGGTGGAGTCAATTAAGGCTTGATTTAGCAATGTGGTGGTAAGTTTAGAAGGATGAGATTATCCTAGGAGGGAGTTGAAACTAAGCAGGGCAGCAAATGTAAGGTAGAGGATTTTTAAAAAAAATTTCTTTATTTTTTAAAATAACTTTTAAAAACTTTTTTTTATTTTTAAAATATTTTATTATTTTCCCCAATTGCATGTAAAAACAATTTTTAACATTTGGGTTTTTTTTTAATTTTGAGTTCCAAATTCCATCCTTCCCTCCCTCCCCTAACTCCTCCCTGAGATGGTAAGAATCGAATATGTTATACATGTGCAATCATATAAAACATATTTCCACATTAGTCATTTTTGGAAGAAAACTGGAACCAAAAAAGAAAAAAGGAAAGAAAGTGAAAAATAGTATGCTTCAATCTTCATTCAAACTCCATCAGTTCTTTCTCTGGAGGCAGATAGTATTTTTCATCATGAGTTATATGGGATTGTCTTAGCTCTTTGTATTACTGAACATAGCTAAGTCATTCACAGTTGATCATCATACAATATTTGTTGTTACTGCGTACAATGTTCTCCTGGTTCTGCTCACTTCACTCTGCATCAGTTTGTGTAAATCTTTCCAGTTTTTTTTTTCTGAAATCATCTTGCTCATAATTTCTTATAGTGCAATAATATTCCATTACAATTATATACCACAACTTGTTCAGCCATTCTTCAACTGATGGACATCCCCTCAAGTTCCAATTCTTGGCAATCACAAAAAAGGAGCTGCTATAAATATTTCTATATAAATAGGTCTTTTTCCCTTTTTATGAAGGGTTATTCTACCTGTGCAATAATCCACAGAACAGTAAATATAAAAGAATATCAGCAAAACAGCTTGTCTTAGGGCTATTTCCCAGCACCCTAAACCCAGGATCCTTGAGAATAGCAATGCTTCCAGCCTAGCTCTTTCAGTCATCATCCTGGGAAACTGCTCCTATGGAGATGCAGCCTAGCAACTGCTGCTGCAAGTGCTACAGTCACAGCGGCTAAAGACCCAGGAAAAAAAACTTCTTGCCTCTAAAGTTCTCGGTATTGTCAAATGGCTCAACAACAGAAACTGATGATTTTACCAGTGGAAAAGACATTAAAGCAGAGGCATTAGCATCTATTTTGCCACTGTGCCCTAAGGACTATGGGACATTTCTATCTGCCCTGCAGCTAAAACTTTTAATAAGTGTTGTCTCCTTCATCAGAATGTGAGTCCCTCAAAGTAGGGACTTACTTTTCTATTTGTATCACCAGCATGGACTTGTGATTTGTAAGTAATTGCTTAATAAATACTAAGTAAGTGCTTAATAAATGCTTTATTTTTTTCTATCTGAACTCTATCAAACAAGATATGAAGAATGAAGAGATAGAGAGCATCATAGAATGTAAAATGGATAATTTTAGTTACATCAAATTAAACATAAAATTGCACAAACAAAATCAATGCAGCCAATATTAGAAAGGAAGCAGGAAACTGGAGGAAAATTTTTACAGCAAGCTTCTCTGAAAAGAACTCATTTCTCAAATATATGGAGAACTGAGTCAAATTTATGAGACTACAAGTCATTCTCCAACTGATAAATGATCAATGGATATGAACAGGTAGTTTTCTGAAGAAGAAATCAAAGCTATCTACAGTCATATTAAAAAAAATGCTCTAAATCACTACTGATTAGAGAAATGCAAATTAAAACAACTCTGAGGTACCATCTCACACCTATCAGATTGGCTAATATGACAGAAAAAGAAAATGATAAATATTGGAGGGAATATGGGAAAATTGAGATACTGATGCACTGTTGGTGGAGTTGTGAACTGAAAAACTCTAGTTGAGTGAAAATAGATTTTGCTCTTGGCCCTGTTCTGATCAACATTTTTATAATGTAAAGAAACCCTAGAGGTTTTAGTGAATTGCAAGTACAATGAGTAGAGAACATGATATGGTAATAATAATAATAATAATAATGATAAAGCTAAGGCAATAATGGACCATTTTAACAGAAGTGTCTAGAGTAAGGGAGCCCCTACTCATACTCTAGTTGGCTCTGATCAGACCACATCAGAGTACTATATCCATTTCTAGATGCCACATTTTAGGAAGTACATTTTTACAAGTTGGAGTATGATCACACCAAAGGAAGGTGATCAAGATGGTGAGGAGATTGGGTAAGCATTCCATTTGAGAATTAGTTGAAGGAACTTAAGTTTTTATTTATTTTATTTGTTTATTTGTTTATTTATTTTTAGCACAAAGCAAAGAAATAACTTAGAGGAGTCATGCTAGCTCTCTTCAGATATGTTAAGGATTGTTGAGGGATGTAACCTCAACTTTGTCTTAGATCACCAAAGTTTAAGGGGATATTGAGAACATCTGAAGTCATTCAACAGACCACACCTCTCAGTGTACCAGGGCATTATTCCTGTCTCTCAATGGCTACAACCCAGCCAACTCTGTCCTACACTCCAGGGTACAGAAGCATAAAAAACTTCATGATATCCTGGGACTACTGTCACTCCACCCCTTGCCACTAACATTAGCCTCTCAGAATTCTGGCAATAGTGAAAGGTGACAATAGAGAGAGGAAAAAAGAAAAATGACAAAAGTCTCAGAAATCTGGGCCCATTTAGCATAATTGCAAACAACTATGTGAGTCTCAATCCTTCTCAAAGGCACGTCTGTATTATAGCCCAGTTAAATAATTAACGTTCATCATAATGATGCTGAGTCATCCTGAAAAGGTTAAATTAGACTTGGCACACTCTATTTAGGAAGGTGTGGGTGCATGTAATAAACTTTGGAAAGCTTTCCATCCTAAAAGATCAAGATGAAAAAAATTGCTATTTGCTTCTTCTTTGGTTACCTGAGAAATTCACTCATGCAGACAAAGTACCTCATTCTACAATGACACCAGATAAATGAGTCATTGCTATATAGAGAGACATCTGATATATTTAGCATCAGGGTTGAAAAATTGTTTGGGAAGGGAAAGATGATGTGGGTTTTGTTTGCTGGGAGCACGTACAGCATGCTGTCATAGCCCCTGAGCCTGCCAGGGGAAGTACAGAGGCGTCACAATCACGTGGAGAAATGTTCCCGTTTTAAAGAATGGTCTCCATGGGAAGGGGAAAAAAATATTTCACACATACACACACACACAATCTTTTCAAACATGATAACTGGGGGAAAATGTCGATTTGTACCATCTGACTTCTTCTTTAAATAACTTATTTTGCAAAAGAAATAGTTTCTGCCTTAATTTGTGGTTTTACCTTTTTCCTTGGAGAGACCTGTTCTTGGACAGAAGAGGGGACAGTGGGGGCGGGGGAAGAAGAGAAAGAAAGGGAGCAGGGTTAGACCTGATGTGTCCATGTATTCGGCAAGAGCTTTGGTATGCTTCTGCCTACACAGCACTATTTAGCACAATTATGAGGATAATAAAGAGTCAGACAAATTATCTGCAAATAGATATGTCTACATGTAAATCCAAGTGCTTGGAACATGGGTCTGGAGCCAAGGAAAAGTTACGCCTTTTGCCAGACACAAATGGCGCTCACCACTTTCTTTTCCAAACCTAACTTGATGTTTCCAAGCCTGAGATGTTAGATCTTGACATCTGGGAAATCCAAGGTACTGGAGAGATTGTCCCAATTTGGGGCCTTTTGGGTGCAGGTATTCTCCATATGAGAATGTTTAAGAAGCTGCTGCTGAATGGGTAGGCAGAGGGTGGGGGTGGGATAAGTATTTTTCTTTTCAATTCATTTCAGTATGAGATGCTCAGTATATTGTGGAAAAGGTAACATAGTACGATGGCAAGAGAACCAAAGGATTTGGGTTTGAATCCCAGCTGTCACCTCCTACCTATGTGACCTTGGGTGAGTCATTGAGCCCCTTGAGCCTCAATGTCCATGTTTGTAAAATGATGGGGTTGGATTGGACAGCCTCCTGTGATCTGGAATCCTAGAGCTAATTAACTTCTGCAGTCTCTTCCAGCTTAAGAGCTTTGTAGAATGAATACCAGAACTGGAGTCAGAGGACCCAGGTTCAAATCTCAGTTCTGTTCTTACTGCCTTAGCGCCCTTAGGCACTTCACCTTAATCCGCCACAGTTTCCTCCTCTATAAAAATGGAGGGATTGGGTTAGATGTTCTCTAAGGTCCTTTCTGATGCTTTATATTATAATCCTACTAATTTAACTCAACAAATTTGAGTTTATTATACAACAATTTATTGAGTGCCTGCTGTATGCAGGGTACTACAAATTGTTGTTCAGCTGTTTTTCAGTCATGTCCAACTCTTCATGACGCTACTGGGGTGGGGGGGTTCTTGGCAAAGATACTGGAGTGATTTATATCTCCAGCTCATTTTACAGATGAGGAAACTAAGGCAAACATTTTACAGATGAGGAAACTGAGTAAGTGACTTACTCAGGGTCACAGTTAGTAAGTATCTGAGGCTGGATTTGAACTCAGCCCTTCCTGACTCCAAGCCCAGTGCTCTATCCACTGTGTCACTTAGCTGCCTCTTTTTTTTCCAGCATGAAAAATGAGACCTCTCTGATTGTGCTCTGTGCCATCCCTTTCCCATCTGTCATTCCTAAGATCTGGAATTGCTTGGAAATCTCTTTAAATATGTACTTCAAATCCATCTAATAGGTAGATGTGCTGGAATAGGTTAGGGAATCACTGGTGTGGACAATCTGAGACAAGCGAGGGAGTAGAGGAGTCTCCTTTTGGTGTAACTGCCTTTCAGTTCTTGCCCCTCCCTTTTTCCCCTCCCCAGACCCAGCATCCTCAGATTGCCCTAGAAGGCCCCCAAGGACTTTCACAGCCTCTGCCTATGTTCTGAACCTTTCTTGACTCTCTGCTGTCCCTGCAAGCTGACCACTTTTTCCCATTTTCAGTCTCTTAAGGACTGGCCAGCTAATCCTTATCCATAAAATGAGAAAGCCAGAATAGAAGGCATCTGCAATTCCTGCCAACCTTTAGACAAATAAGAAAGCAATGTCATCCAAAATAGGCATGCAAAATAAAAATATTAACAGCCAGCACTTGGATGGGCACCTTAACTTTTGCAAAGGGTTTGTATATTTTAATTTATGAGCCTCACACTAGACCTGGATGGTAGGTATACCGGTCTCCTTTTTACAGATGAGGAAACTGAGGTTCAGGGAGATTAACTTGCCTATGGTCACTCAGCTAGGAAAAGTAAGAGGCAAGATTCAAACCCAGTCCCACTATACCATGCTATCTCTCAAGAAAAATACAGGAGGTTCATGGTATAAAACTCTTCTGTACTGGTATAAGTGTGGGGAACAAAACTTCACTGATTTCATAATTTCTTTCAGGTTGGCACTGTTCTTTCTTAAAGTCCTCCTCTGATGCCCCCCTGTTCCTAAAAGACCTTGCCCTCAGGGAGTTTATATTTGGTCAAGAGGAGACGACATGTGTGTATGTGTCTATGTAATATAAATGCAATATAATTTGGAGGAGAAGATATTAGCAGACAAGGAAAGGGAGATCAGGAAAGGCCACTTGGAGAGGGTGGAGTAAACTGAGTCTCAAAGGGAACTAGGGATTTTAAGAGCCAGAGGTGAGGGAGGAATAGTTCCAAGCATAGGGGATGGCCAATGCAAAGATACAGAAATGGGAGGTGGAGGGTTGTATGTGAAAAACAGCAGGAAGGCCAAGTTGGCTGAACTTGGGTTCACTTGTGTTCTGTTGTCCTTCATGCTCAAAGAGGACCAAAATGACACCACTATGTTGGGATCAAGGTGCAGTGTGTCTGACTGTGTCTGATCAGACCGAAGTGAGCTCAGAAGGTTCTACCACAGGTTGGGCACAAATAGTCCATATGGACATTCGAGGTGGAGATGTCTTTAAATTTACACATCTCACATTTCCTTTGAGCTGCTGCATGTCTACTTTGCTCTCAATGAGCACAGCACCTTCTCTGACGAGGGCACACCACGCTGAGCGGTCCTGTGCCAGTGTCTCCCATGTCTCACAATCATTCCAAAGTTCTTCAGAGAGACCTTGAGGGTGTCCTTACATCACTTCCTCTGTGTGAGCTACTACCTTGTGTGAGTTCTCTGTAAAATAGTCTTTTAGGCAAACGTATATTTGGCATTTGAATGATTTTGCTAGCTCATGGGAGTTGTGTCCTATGTAGTAAAGTTTGAAAGCTTGGCAGTTCAGCTCAAGAAAGGACCTCAGTGTCTGGTATCTTATCCTGTTAGATGATCTTCAGAATCTTCCTAAGACAATTCAAATAGAAACAATTCAGTTTCCTGGCACGGCGCTGGTAGACTGTCCAGGTTTCAAGGGCATATAACAATGAGGTCTGCACAACAGCTCTACAGACCTCTGGTATGGTAGTCAGCCTAACACCCCTTCTCTCCCACACTTTCCTTCAGGGCCTCCCAACACTGAGCTAGCTTGGGCAATGTGTGCGTCATTATCATCATCCGTGTGAACATCCCTGGAAAGTATGCTGTCAAGGTGAATGAATTTATTTATCCACAGCATTCAAAATTTCTCCCATACTATAGAATTTTTGAAGGGAAATATTATACAATAAGGCTGGAAAGACTGGTTTGGGCCAGTTGTGAAGGGCTTTCTAAGATCAGATTTGGACCAATCTGGCTTGCTTGTAGAATTTAGCTAGTTCTGAAATAGGCAAAAGCTAATCCTAACCCATTCCTACGCTAGCCCTTTGCACCTCTCAGGCAGCTAGCTAGTGTAGGTGACAAGTTGTTAGAGTACATAGCCATACTCCACAGAATTGACCAGTATAAGTCAGTGGCAAAAGTGCTGCTGGTTTTGGAGTCAGAAGTCCTGGTTTCAAATCCTGGCCCTCCTACTTATTACCTGGATCTATCTATTCTCATTTCCTCTTCTGTGGTACAGTGGAAAGAGCACTGTCTCTGGTGTCAGAAGGCCTGGATTTGAGTCAGATGCTTCCTACTTATATAACCTTGGGCATATCATTTAACTTTCAGAGGCCTCAGTATACTCTTCTGTAAAATGAAGAGGTAGAGCTACATGGCCTCTAAGGTCTATGATCCTGTGACTAGACACCAAGGCTCCTTCTTGCTCTAAATCTAAACTTCTAATTTGTTTCTGCAAACATAGAACAAAGAGGAAAGAATAACTTTAGTTTAGACATTAGCACTTTATGGTCTACTCTCATAAGGAATATAAATAATAATAATGATAACTTAGCATTTATATAGTGCTTTAAGGTTTGCAAAGCATTTTACATACATTAACTCATTTGGTTCTCAACAATCCTGTAAGGTAAGTACTATTATTAGCCCCATTTTACAGATGAGAAAACTGAGACACAGAAAGGTTAAGTGAGTTGCTTGAGGTCCCACAGCTAAGATGTGTCTGAGGCAGGATTGGCACTCAGGTCTTCCTGACTCCAAGTCTCATACTCTAGTCATTGAGCCACTTTGCTGCCTCAAGAAGGAAAAACAGTAAAGTAAAAAACATGAATGCAAATGTCTTTAATGAAGACCTTTTTTTTTCCTCCTCCGCAATCAGGATTAAACGACTTGTCCAGGGTCACATAGCTAGTAAGTGTCTGAGACTGGATTTGAACTCAGGTCTTCCTGACTACAGGGCCTGTGCTCTATCCACTGCACCATCTAGCTGCCCACAGACCTTCTAATGCTAAAACTCAGATCTTAAATTATTCACCTTTAAACTATATGAATAACAGGATTAAAAAAATAATGAAATATAGATTGGACCTGAACCAGATTGACCTTATGTTCTTTGCATAAAATGGCATCCTTTTTCATTCAAAAGAGAATTTCAATTCAGACAATACTCAGCCCAATCAATTATTTACAAAAAGTAACAGATCAGATCACTGAGCTCATTTCTGGGATTAAAATCCAGCATTCTTTCAGAGGCAATTTGCCAAATCTTCACATACTGTATGCATTCCCCTATAGTAGGAAGTAGAGGAGGGGATGGCTATCTGTACGTCCACTTTTTAATCTCACTGCCACTCCCAGAAGTAGTGATGATCTAACACTTTATTAGCAAAGAAGGAGATGAGGATACCTATTTTCTTCAACATCTTTTTTCAAGACCAATAGAATCACAGAGAGCATGTTTACAAAATGTTTGAAGGACATAAAGCTTGGAGAAATAATAAATAATAGATGACTTTATATAATATTTTACATACATTATCTTATTTGATCCTTAGAACAATCCTATTCAGTAGATATTCCTTTTCTCATTTTATGGAAAAAGAAATATGGTTCAGAGTAGTTACGTGACTTGCCTGTTTCACACAGATTGCAAGTGTCAAAAGCAGAATTCAAAGACGGGTCTCTCCTGACTCCATGTACTTTTCCCAATACTGCTAATAGTATACTTTTCTACTGCTAATAGAGCCAGGTCCCAATTAGTGCGAACAATGAATCTTGTGAAGTGGTCACATGTATTCAAATTTGCACTATTCCCAGTTATAATTATGTAAAATATGGTCATTGGTTCCAGTCCAATGGAAAAATGCAGCACAAACTCGAATAATACAACCACTGTTCATGGGATTCATTATTAGCACTAATCAGGACCTGCCTGTATATTAATTGCCTAATACTCTGGATGGCAGATATAGGATCCAAATATTATGAAAGGCTAGAATGACTGACCAAATCTATCAATATGAAATTTAATAATTATGAATGTACAAGGAGCATCAGGACCCAGATATAACAATAGGAATGCAGGGTTAAGGTTGCTAGTTCCATCTTACTCCCTTTGGGCTGATCAACGACTGTTGGACACACTATACCTTGACCCAGATATTGTGGTGTCATTTTGGTCTTCAAGCATGAAGGACAACAGCGAACCAACCAACCAAACAACCCCTGCCAGTGTTGCTAAGTGCGTATTGGAGGATTATCAAAGTCATTTGCATGGCCCTGGTACTAGCTACACAACTGGAGTTTACTTGCTCTGACCTAAAATATGAGGCAAGACTGGGAGTAGAGCTGTGAATGAAGTTGAAAAAAACAAGGGATCTTCACTTGAAGGAACTTCTTGTGTGCCTAACAGGTGTGACTGCAGGCCTGACTGAGGAAAGAACTGAAAATGGAGGGATTGGCCTTCAGCACAGTTTTCTGGGTGATCTCACAAGAGAGTGATAAGCCAGTACTCTAAACAAATGGCAAAGTAATTCTTGTTCAATTCATATCCCACCCCTCCACCCCACCTCAGCCACACGCAAAGGTGGTCATACCCTTGGATCTAGCCTATACCCACAAATGTACCACCTCTATGTTCAAGAATTCCATAGTCTCCTTATCTAATCATAACCTGTTGACTTTTCTCCTCTCCCTCTGCCTTCCCTCACAAAACCCTACTCTTCAATGGCTCCTTGACTTCTAATTTGTTGACCCCTCAGTTCTCTCCCAGGCCATCTCCCCTGCACTAAGCACTCCATCCTTTTCTTTCCATCCCCTTGGTGAACCAATTTAATTCTACACTGTTCTCTTTTGAATCCCCCGCCCCTTATCATATCCCTGATTACTCCTAGCCAAGTCTCAGCCTTGAATCACTCCAACCATTCTTTGCCATTTGAGCCTCCTTGAGCAGGGAAACACTCCTGCCTCAGTGGGCTGACTCAGTATCAATCCCCAGATGTAGGGCCCTTAGCTCCCTGACTAAGAGGGGACTGCTCTGTCCCCTTTATAAGTCCCCTACATGGCCAAAATTCTCGTATCACTCTCCACCCAAACACAACTCACTCATTCCTTAGCACCTCTCATCCTTCTCAAACTCCTGTTGTATGTGCTGAATAAACCTGATTGCTTTACTCATATCCCACCCTTGGGGTCCTTGTAACACTGGCCCCAGAACCACCTCCAGAGAGCTCCAAAGGAATTCCCCTAAATGTGCTCAACCTCTGACATTGTGTCAGGACACCCTAGGCCTGCAACCCTTGTCCAGGACTGGGTCTGACCTTCCAGTAGCTGTACCTATCTCTCGAGACTCATCTTAGGGATCATGGCGAGAGAGGGCTGAGAGCATGAATCCTGTGGTCCCACTTCATTTCTCTTACCAATATTCAGACTGGGTCTAGAGGTTTGCCCTGAATCTCATGGGTTTTTGGCTCTTTTCCTCTCCCCCACCATTTGGCTTACTCTCATTGCTCATGAGTAGTATATTTGCCTTTAACAGGTACTTTTAGTACCTTTAGATCTAGTAAATGGTTCTATGGCTGGATTTTCGAGCACCATTAGGATAAGATTTTTAAAGATGGGTATGGAGTCTTTAGGGGTAGGTAGGTGGTACAGTGGATAGAGAACCAGGCCTAAAAGCTAGGAAGACTCATCTTTCCAAGTTCAAATCCAGCTTCAGACAGTTACTAGTTGTGTGACCATGGGCAAGTCACTTAACCTTGCTTCTGCATCTGTAAAATGAATTGGAGAAAGAAGTGGCAAACCACTCCAGCACCTTTGCCAAGGAAACTACAAATGGGGTCACAAAGAGTTGGATACGACAAAATGATTGAACACCAAAATGGAGCCTTTGAGGGCCTTCAGTTCAGCCTACTGTGCTGTTAGGCCAGCCCTAGAGGATATGCCTCTGCCGCTTCACAAGACACATGGGACATTGGACAAACCCTTTGGACTACTATTAACATGGTTTTTAGTGTTTGTCCTTCCTATACAAAGATAGCACTACTGACTGAGTTGAGTAGGGTATTCATTTGGAATTATTTCTCTAAAAGTAGGGATGGCTTTTCACAGATCCACCTACATTCTTTCACCCAGTCTTCCTTATAATCAAGGAAGGGCAAACATTGGTACGCATAAGATGAACAGCCAGGGTCAGGGGTACAATCATGGAATAGAATAAAATTAACTGGTCACCATAGGGGTTGAACTCACAACCTTGACCTCATCAGTGCTAAGTTCTAACAAACTAAGCTATGAAAATACAGAGATGGTATTTAATTCTGGGCCTTTCAAAGTCATATTTTTTAAAACAACTTCAACATTCTATGCCTTAATTTTTCTATCTATAAAATGGATACAACAATGTCTGACTTCTTCATGTAGCAAAGGGATAATGACAATATTCATAAGGCAATGTCTCACAACCTTACAGCACAGTGAATTTCTTGAAGACAGTTTTATTTCTGGCTTTGTATCCCTGGTATCTGGCGCAGAGTAGGTGCTTAATAAATGTTAGTTGAATTAACATGATTAATGTTATTTTACATTTGTGATTTTTAAAAATTACCAACACCTTGGGGACCAGACCTACAATTTCATTGGTGTGGGGAAATTCCCCGTGAGGCAATTCCTTATTAATAAAAGTCCATGATTTCTCAGCAATTTATAATTGTTTTAGAGAATTGCCTGGAGCACTGAGAGGTTGTTACCTTTGAGATAGACTGTGCTTAATTCTAAGATTTGGCAACAGTTTAGATAGGGAAGGAGGGCAGTAAGTAACTCTGAGGTTGCAACCCCAAGATGATCAGAAGAATAGGGGTCCCCTAGACATAAATGGGGAGATCTAGAGGTATGATGGATTTAAGGAGAAAGATAACTGGCTTTGTTTTGGGCACATCGAGCTTGAGATGCCAGTGGGACATCCAGGTAGAGAGGTCCATTGGGCAGTTGCTGATAGGAGACTGGAGTTCAGATTGTCAGTTAATCAAACTTTTCTTTAGTACTTATTATGAACCAGAAACTTTGCTAAGCTCTGGCAATACAAAGAAAAACAAAAACACATTTTCTAACCTCAAGGAACTTACATTCTATTGGAGGAGACAACATGCAGGATGTTTGTGTATGCAAGATAGGTTTTATATATGGATTTGAGAGTCATCTGCATAAAGAAGAAAACTGAATCCATGGATGCTGATGAGATCAATAAGAAAGATACTACAGAAAGAGAAAGAGAAAAGGGTCTGGAATAGGGCCCTGGAGAACACCATACTTGGTGGGCAGGAGATAGTTGGTGGATGATACAACAAAAAGACGAAGGAGCCATCAGACAGATAGTTTTTAGCAACAAGAGACTGGAAGTAGAAAATGCGATTGGTGATGTTACACAGAGTTGGGGTTTGGCAAGCATGTGTGTATGATTGTATATGGTTGTGTGATTATAATTCTGCATGTGTGTGACTATGAGTGTGTGTCCATTTCTCTGTCTGCCCAACACTGTAAGTTTATTCCTATGGCACATTTCTCCATTTGACAATGGAGTTTTATGGATTTGGTAAACCAGTTTTCAGCAATAAAATGGCTTCCACATCCTAAAACTTGTTTTTTGACAAGTTGTTTGTTACTTTATATGGAAGAGCTGGAAATCCAACCCTGGAGAATGGACTCTGTTCCTGGGGCAGAAGGAAATATGGACTACAGGGCAGGATCAGCTTTCCTAGAGGCAGGGATTGTTCACCTGGAGTCCCTGAACAAGTTTTAAAAATATTTGGACAACTGCATTTCAATATAATTGGTTTCCTTTGTAATCCTGTGGTTTATGCATTTAAAAACAGTTGGAGAAGGGGTTCATAGGCTCCCCTAGACTGCCAAAGGGGTCTATCACACAAAAAAGTTAAGAACCCCTGCTCTAAGAACAGCCTTTGGGGATTTCTTTTGTAATTACCAGGAATTTCTCAATTGAGGTTGACCATCTGACTGGCCTTGAGGAGGGTACAGAAGTTTTGCAGCCTAGGAAGGAGTCCCTGATTGGCCGAGGACACAGCATGGAGAAGAGAGCAGGAGAAAGGATGGGGTACAAGGCACAGATGGGCTGCCAACAGCAGAATCCCTTTTCTCAAAGTTTGATGCCCCCTGAGTCAATGCTTACCCCTGCATACCTGGACCACCTGCTTTTTAAAGTAATGGGGGCTTTCTTTCAGTTCCGTTTTCAAGGAGCTAGAGTGGAAGGGAGGGCAGGTTGTTATTTTTGTTAAAAAGGGGATCTGGTTTTTGTCCAGCCAGAGGGATGTCCAGGTGTTTTCACAGCAGCCCCCAATGCAGGCATGGAGGGCTGGAGTAGATTTCAGGACTTGTTTGCCAAACTACACTTTCAAGAAGTGTCAGATATCGAAAACCAATTTGGAATGCCAAGGCAAGCACGGGGGAAGGAAGAAGGCAGGCGAGTGGGCCCAAAGGAGGGGTGAAGAGTGAGGGAGAGGAAGGGAGGAGGGGAAGAAAGAAAAAGAGAAGGAAGAAAAGTCCTTTCTCAAAGAAAAACGTACTGTTCCAAGTTGGCTGCTCTTTTCAAAAATAATTAGTTAAGCAATGCATAAAAACAGGTAAGTCTATTCTACATTGCAAAGGGCCTTGGCAGAGATTGGAGATTTTTGTGAACCAGGGCTTTGTAGGACAGGGGAAAGGAATTGTATCCTGGTGACCTAAGGCAACCCAGCTCGTAAGGGGAATCAGGCTATTTTAGACTGACATGACCTGTGCTAACTCTTCCACACTGAGGTTTCAAAGGAAAACTGGAGGTGAAGAAGCATTACTGATGCCTTGGGAGGAAAAGGAATGAAGGCAAATGAAAAAAAAAATGAGGGGAGGTGAGGGAAGAGGGAGAAAAGACAAAAGAGAGGAAGAAGAAAGAAGAAAGTAAAGCAAAGAGAAGGGAGAAAGGAAAGGAATAGAAGGAGAAGGAAGAAGCAAATGAAAAAAGGAAGGGAAGAGAAGAAAGCAGAAGGGAAGAAGGAAAAGAATAAAAGGAGAGGAGAGGAGGGAAAGAAAGGGAAAAGAGGAGAAAAGTGAGGAGGATAGAAGGGGGAAGGAGAAGAGGGGAAGAAAAAGGAGGAAAGAAAGGAAAGAGGAAGGGAAAGGAGGGAGGAAGAAACATATTAGAAAGGAGAGAAGGGAAGAAAGGAGGGAAGGGAAGGAGAAAGGTAATGAAAGGAAAGGAGGAAGAAAAGGATTAGGAAGGAAAGAAAAGAGAAGAAAGAAGGAGGAAGAAAAGGATTGGGAAGGAAAAAGTGGAGAAAAGAAGAAAAGGAGGAAAGGGAAGGAGATAGGAAAGGAAAAGAAAGGAGGAAGAGAGAAAAGGAAAAGAAAGGAGGCAAGAAAAAAAGAAATTGAGAGTCATCTCTTTTTGATGCTTCATTTTTCTCACCTTTAAAGTAAAAAGGCTGGCCTAGGTGATAGATAAGGTCCTTTCCAACTCTAAATTGTTCTTTGTTATTTTAAGGTACTTCCTCCATTCCTGCAGTCCTTGGGTATCCATAAATGTGTTTACTGCTGCCCTTTCCTATAGGGTTCAGAATTCTGCTTTCTAATGAGTCATGAAATCATAAAATTAAGACATTCTGGGAAGCCAGAGGAATTCTGCTTAAAATGTGTGTTTGGGGATTGGTAGACATTAAAAGAATGTTAATGTCTGGATTCCTTCCCCCCTCCCCCGCTTCTGTTTTCTTCTTCAAGCTAAGGAATGAGTCATGGTCATTATCAGGGTTATAAAAGTGCTTCTGAAGGAAAAAAGAATAGATTCTGGTGGGGTGCAGACAATTTCATTTCTTGAGCATTTTTGTTTCAAGGTGTTTTTTTTTTCTCTTCTTAATTAAAAATAGTTGGGCTTTCCCCCCCCCCCCCTTTCTTTTGTTTGCTCTCCAGACACAGAAGAGGTCTGGGCATTTCCTTCCATAGGCAAAGTAAATTGACTCACTGACCCTTCCCTCTGGTCATGGCCTTTCACTATTTAAGTGTTCCCCATAAGTGGGGAAACTATTCTAGGAAGTGAATTTATACCCTCGCTCTAGAGAAAATTACCTATTACCTATTTTGTATAAACCTATATAAGTTCATGGTTTTGCATGTGTGTGTGTGTGTGTGTGTGTGTGTGTGTGTGTGTGTGTGTGTCCCTGTATTTGTAAACTTGTAAACTCCCTGAAGGACTGTTTTCTGTTTTGTTTTTGGGGGGTTTTGGGAGGGAGGTGACTTTTTATAGTCAGGGCCTAACCCTGTGCTTAACACCTAGTAAGTACTGAATAAATGCTTCTTAACTGACAATCAGCCCTATATGGATACAGCCCAGAACCCAAGTGAGATACTAGGACAGAGCCAGAAGGAACCCTAATGAGAAAATTTGGCACTCTGGCCAACCACAGCCTGGAAGCAAACTGAAGCAAATAGTCCCGACCCAGGCAAACAGACAAAATGAGCCCTCAAATCAATTTTGTAATTCATGATGAAAGATAATATAAGAATTAAGATAAATTCAGTTGAGTAGGTGGGGAAATTTGTTACTCTAGTTACCAGAGTGGTAGATTCTCAGAGTTGCTAAGGGACTCTAAAGCCATCTTAGTCCAACTGAAGGGATTTAGGGTCCTGTGCTCTTTCTAGAGTGGTCATAGTAGGGATTTCTCCTATGGGTGGATGGGAGAGAAGGTAACATTAGGATTATTACTCAAAGGGGAGGGGGGAAGGAGAGTTTTGCTTCTTATAGACTGTGCCCAAGTAAGAAGCTTGTCTTCCCAGACAGGAGAGAGGGAAAGAGAAACCCTAGGAAGATAGATAGGCAGGGTGGAATGGGGATTTCTCTGTGGAATAGAGGGAGACATGGAGAGAAGGAATAGGCTGAAATCTATTATCTCCACATTTGCCTGCAGTCAGCCCAATCTTAGGCAGGTTACTTCATCAACAATCTAGTGATACTGCCCTTGCTGTTCCATCTCCCAACATTTTGTATCCCCCATACCTGGAATATTTTCCCTCCTTGACTTTACACCCTGGTTGCTTCACAAGAAACCCTTCTGCATCCCCATAAATGATAGTGCCTTACATGTGAGATTATCTCCATTTTATCCCATATATATCTTGTTTGCACATACTTGTTTGCATGTTATCTCCCCTATTATGTTTCAGTTTGTGGTTCTGGGAACCCCAAAATGCAAAGGTACAGGGTGTCTGCCTTGAAAGAATTTGACCACTCAAACTTTCTTTCAGTCAGAGTAGTGAGGTTTATTGTAACACCACTATGGTGGGCAAGATTCCTAGTAAATCTGTGACTTAATGGGGGTGAGAATGATACTTTCATACAGAAAAAGGGAAAAAGGGTCAGTGAAAAGATCTTGAAGGGATTAAGGAGTGGTAAGAAGCATGGGGGTGGGCCAGGGCAAACAATGAAAGGAGTTAAGTGTTCTGTTGTGTTTGTCCTTCCTTCTCAAAGAGGACACCAGGAAGTTGATGACTTGACTTGCAATTGACTTTGATTTGACTGAGGGAAGGCTGTGCAAGGTCACCAGCCTCACTTTCCCCTTTACAGCCATCTGGGACCAATGGTGAGATATAGATCAGGACAACTGGAGATGGCCCCCTAAGTGGTCTGAAAGACATGGTGAAAGGGCAGTTAAAAGGATTATTGAGTATCTGGGTAGACTGGGATGGGCCAGATGCCTCAGTTGAACGGCTAGTGTGGGAAAGTTCAGGGCCTCTAAAAGGTCCAAGTCCCATTGCCCCGTCAATCAGATTGTGAGCTCCTGGAGGGCAGGGACTGCTTTTGGCTTTCTTTGTATCCCCAGTGCCTGGTACATAGCAGACACTTAAGAAAAAATGTTCATTGACTTGACGTGATTCTCAGTTTCCTCACCAGTGAAGTGATGGGACTAGACCAGATAACTTCTGAAGCCCTTCCAGCTCCAGAGCAATGTTCCTATATGATCCCCTTATTTCTCCCTCCTTGGCCACCATCTACACTCCTTTACTTCCTGCTCTACTGAGGGAGCAGATGTGTCCAATTTGAGCCTATGGAGGAGGTAGCCTATAAATTTTGGGAAAATATCTCCCCAGAAAAAGTAATCTTAGAGGCCAAAGAAATAGAGCTACTGAATTATATAAATATAGAACCCTCCTTTCCATCCCCAGGCTGGCAAGGATAGCATGAGCCTTACTGATTTCTCTCTTGAAGGAGGCCCCCATTATCTTTTGAGATTTCCTACCAAGATATCTGATAAATTTAACTACAGAGAAAACATTCACTGGAACAAACCTCATCTGCGGCAACTCCTTAGACCCTTCTCCCCAAGGCTAACCATTCTAACCTCAAGTTAACACATCTTCCCCCAAATCATCTGACATCCTGTCCCTATTCCTCAACCTCACAAATAAGGAAAGTGGCTGAGCAGCCTCATAGGATAGGCTTCTTTGCCTTGTAGTAATGTTGCCTGGCTGCTGCTGTTCAGCCACTTTTCAGTGGTGTCTGACTCTTTGTGACCCCATTCGGGGTTTTCTTAGCAGAAATACTGGAATAGTTTGCCATTTCCTTCTCCAGCTCATTTTACAAAATGAGGAAACTGAGGCAAACAGGGTTAAGTGATTTGCCCATAGTTATACAGCTAGTAAGTGTCTGGGGCTGAATTTGAACTCAGGAAGATGAGTCTTCCTGACTCCAGTCCTCTATCCACTATGCCATCTAGCTAGCCAATGCTGTCCTAAGGAGACACAATTGTAACAATAGATACAGATACATCATTGTGGAGATCAAATGAAGTAATAGTTGCAAAGTGTTTAGCATAGAGCCTGTCATACAGAGTAGGCACTTAATAAATGCTTCCTTCCTTCCTTCTACCCTTCCTTCCTTCTTTCCTTCCTTCCTTCCTTCCTTCCTTCCTTCCTCTCTCCATTCCTTTTTCCCTCCCTCTCTCTCTTCCTTCCTTCCTTCCTCAATTTTAGAAAGCAGATGTGACATAGACCTGGTTTTTGGAAGTCCTTTTCTTCCTCCCCTTTCATGGGGTCCCTTTATATGGAGGTATCTCTCTTCTGGCTCCAAGGGTTGGTATCCTGAGAATTTGAAGCTGTCTTTTCTTAATGTGTCTAGTTTGTCCTCAGGCCAATGCTGTTCCTGGGACACTTCTACCAATTCTAATGGGAAGTCTGAAATCTCTGACCTTTTGAAGATCACAAGGTTTTCCTTTGATCAGGGAGGAAGGGAGGAGATGGAATCCCTTCCTTCTACCACTCACCCTGAGGTGATCCCCTCTCTGGAGCTTGGTGGGAGCTTCTCCATCAGTAGGCTGGTCTGCAATTGGAATATTGGATTCAGAGTCAGGGCTGGATTGTTTATTTTATCCAATGCCCCACAGGTTATGACCAAGTACCTTTATTCAACCACAAGATATTTCCTGGAATTTCTTTCAATTAATACCTAGTTTAGACCTTTTGATTGATTGATTTAATAGACATGTGCAGAAATGGTTCACATCTATTTTACACAATCAAATAAATAATCTCACCTGATAAAGGAACCAGGGTATAAAGAGCCTTATTGGTTACATTAATTTTTGTTCCTTATCTTTGTTATCATGCTCTTTTATGTTCATGTCCTGTGTTTCCCCCCATCAGACTGAAAGCTTTTTGAGGGTAGAGACTAGGTTGTTTTTCATGCATCAGGACCTGACAGGTGCTATGTCAATATTTGATTAATTAAAAAGGTATTTCTCAGCTTTGACTACAATTTTAAACCTGCTATGGCAACAAATAGACTCTCTGTCTCTCCCTCAGCTTAAGAGGCAAGAACCCTCCTTGATTGCATCAGAGTCCAGTGACAAAGAAAGAAAGCCCAGGCTGAGCACTTTATTCTCCCTCCATCCTTCCTGTTTAGGATGAGTCAACTGTGTGAAAATTCCATGGGATTATCTCCTGTTTCTGCTTATTTTTCTACCGAGGCCTTAGGCTTGTTGGGAGATAATCTGCAGGATGCATCCGGGGTTACTGATAGGTGGAGTTGGAAATCTCCCAGCCTGATAAAAAAGAAAGATGTTTCTAGAAGAAAAATGAAAAGATCTTGAACTTGGAAACTTGGTATCAGATTCCAGATCTGACAAAATCCATTCTTTGTCATTTCTTGCTTTCTGAGACCATAGCAATGCTTATATTTAAAAGATTCCTCTTAGAAGTCAAATGCAATAAAGGGTCATTAATCAGTAATGTCACTCATTTGAAATTTGGGATGGGGAGTAGGGTGGGGAAAGAACATTGGATTTAGGGACAGCTAGGTGGCATAGTGGATAGAGCACCAGCTCTGGAGTCAGGAGGACCTGAGTTCAAATCCGGCCTCAGACACTTGACACTTACTAGCTATGTGACCATGGGCAAGTCACTTAACTCCATTGCCCAGCAAAAACAAAAAAACAACATTGGATTTAGAGATAGAGGAACTGGGTTTGAATCTTAGCTCTGCCACCTGTAGTCTCTTGGGCAAGTCGTTTCATTCTCTGGGCCTCAGTTTCCTGATCTGTAAAATGAATGGGTTGGACTAGATTCAATTCAATAAGCATTTATTCAGTGCCTACTGTGTGCTAAGTGCTGGGGATACAAAAAGAGGCTTACAAATATATACAAAGCAAGCTTTATGTTGAATACATAAGAAATAATTAACAGAGGGAAGGCACTAGAATTAAGAGGGATTGGGAGAAGCTTCCTACTGAAGGAGAGATTTTAGTTGGGATTTAAAGGAAGCCAGGGAGGTCAGTAGTTGGAGCAGAGAAAGGAGAGCGTTCAAAATTCTCCAACTTTAGATCCATGATCTTATGGTCACTTGGAACAGGGCCTGTTACCCTGGTTTATTTTTACTCATTTCAGAACTCCTCTTTTTTCTTAGATCAGGGATTCTCAATGTTTTTGAGTGTGTGTGTTATGGACCACTTTGGCAGTCTGGTGAAGCCTACTGATGCCTCAGAATAATGCTTTAAAAACACATAAAATAAATTATTTAGGATCACAGGGGAAATAAATTATATTAAAATACAGTTATCAAAATATTTTAAAAACAAGTTTATGGATCTCAAGTAAGATAGTACAATTATGTAGTGTAGCTGGTTGGTCCAGTGCCAACCACAGAACAAAGAACCTTGGAGTTAAGAAGAATGGATTCAAATGAAGCCTCAGACACTTTCTAGCCTTGTGACCTTGGGCAAGTCACTTAACCTCTGTCTGCCTTAGTTTCCTCAAATGGAAAATGGAAAAAACAATAATGATAATAATAATAATAGTAACTATCTCTCAGGGTTGTTGTAAGGATCAAATGAGATAATATTTGTAAAGCACTTTGTAAACCTTGAAGCAATATATAAATGCCAGTTATTGCAGTGGAAAAAGCATAGGATCAGCTATTATAATGGAAAAAGACCTAGGTAAAGTCATTTGATTTCTTGAGACATCAGGTTCCTCCTCTAAAAGATGGACAAGGTGATTTCCAGAGGAAGACCCTGAGTTCTTAATAAGATAAATAAGAATGATAAACTATCTGTAGAAAACTTAAGATTACAAATTGTTTTTGAGCACTTTAGAAACACCATTTGTAAGAGTGATCAATAGGCTAGTTACAAACATTTCATTCATTAAAATACATCTTCTGAGGACCTCAGTAATTTCCATTTTTAGGAGCATTAATAATTACATGAGTTTTGTTAACCTTAAGTGACCATCTATCGCTGAAGTAACAGAACTGTATTTCCCTATTGATAACTCCCATTTGTGTCACATTTTGGGATTTCAATGGTGCTTTCTGCACAACAATCCTGTGAAGTAAGTAGTGCAAAATATTATTATTATGTCTATTTTGAGGACAAGTCAATAAAGTCTCAGTCTTTATGACTCTCTCAGGGTCACTTAGGCAATAAGTGTCAGAACTGTGTTCCTATCAGACTCTGTGTCCAAATCGCTTTCTGCTACTTTCATGTTGCCTTTGTTATAGGAAACATATCTCCTCTTTGAGTTTATGTGGTAGGTAACTGTTGCTGAAATAAAACTACCACAAAGCAGAAATTATAGTGGTAAGAAAAACGTAGGTTTTATTATTATGCTTAAGCATAGGTTCAGATCTCAGACAAAAAAATTCTGAACAAAGATTAGGATTCTAACAAGGCCTGTTATAGGCAGAATTACATCAGAGTGACAGAGAAATACTTCTTTTACATATTACAATCTCACACATTCCTTTTGACCATAAAAGTTAAAGAAAAAGTAGATTCATAATCCCATGCATCCTTCAATGTCATAAAAGTTGAAAGTTGAAAAGTTAAAAAAACAGAATCATAATCTCAAAATAAACAAACCCAGTTAAACAGACTTTGTAAGTAAAACTAAATCACGTCACAGACTTTTTTTTTGAGTCATTCAAGATTAAGTGACTTGCCTAGGGTCACATAGCTAGTAAGTAACAGGCCAGATTTGAACCCAGGTCCTCCTGACTCCAGGGCCTGTATTCTACTCATTATACTACCTAGCTGATAATCAAGAAGATTCCTTGTTGGGAAAATACTTTCTTCTATAGTTAGCTAGGGGAGCGAACAAATGATTCAATCACTTTGTTTTCTATCTAAGGAATGTTAAACAGTCTTCCCTTATTTTATTAGTCAGACCTTAGGCAGGTAAGGTTAATATTAATAGAAGACTGGCTTTCAGTTAGCCAAAAGTTGCGGAAGGAATGACCCTGAGCCCTATATAACAAAAATTAAGAAAAGGAAATAATTCAAAAATTCTCATTATACTTCTTTAAAATTATATAATATGACTAATATTATGTTTATTCTAAACTTACACATTTACTATTCTTTGTATACTCTGCAGAGAGGAAGAACTACTCTTAAAAAGATTTATTGATTTGCCTTGTTTTTATGTCACCTACATTTCCCAATGTATCCTTTCCCCCTTCACTATCTCTTATAATAAATAATGAGGGGAAAAAACAATTCAACAAAACTAGCCAACATGTCAATAGTCCAGCATTACATGCAGTGTTCTATACTCATAGTCCCTTGCTTCTACTGAGAAGGAAGGGAAAACAATTAGTCATAAAGTATCTCTTCTTTGGAACCAAGTTGGGTCATTATAATTTCATTATAATAGGGTTAATTTCTTTTTTTTTGGTTATTGTTATTCTTTCAAGGAGGAATTACTTTTAATTTCCCCATAACCTTGAGATAATTGGGAACATGAGAGTGGGGGATATTGGGTTGATGGTGGAGTCCCTAAATGGAATCAAGAGAATGGTACTGCTGCAGGGAATTCAATCTAATTCCAATCTAGTCTAGGAAATGACATATTGCTCAAATATTAAAATATGAAATCTACTGATGTTTTCTACTCATTGTCCTTACCTTTTATGAGAATTTAACTCTCTCACACCTCTTCCCTTGAAATCTATAAATTCAAACACTCAGTGTATATGATCATAGGGCTTTCACAACCATAACATGTAATTAAAATAGAAAATAAACATAAACTCTCTCCCTTACTCCCACTCCTCAAGTATTCAGTGAGATGGGGATATTTCCCAAGTATGCCCACCTATGGCTCATAAAGAATATCTTGGGGTCTATAGGGGGAAATAAATATGTCTTTATTTTCATATCTTTATTTCTCCCTCCCCATCTTAGGCTTATGTATTAAAGGAAAGTGGGAAAATGTCATTACTAACCACTTCTCCCTTTCTTAGCCCCACCAGTCACCAGATTAATATTTACTGTAGGTTCTTGACTGATTCTGGGCAATGCTGGTCCTACTGTGGCATCTGTTCCTTGATGCTCACTCTTTGTGGGTTCCCAAAGTGGGCTATACCACCCCTAGGGGGCACTGGAACAATGTGAGGGGGGGTTGGTAGTAACCTCGGGTGCAATTAGGGGACATTGAATAAAAATAGGGGGCCATGGAAGCATAAGGAAAGAAGAGAAATTAAGAAAATTTTGAAAAACTATTTGTACATGTTTCATCTGCTGTATAACAGGGTTAAAGTCGTAATGATGACATTATTTTCCAAATAGACACACAAAATGTGAGTTATAACCAGTTAGTGGTCAAGTACACCAACAGGTCTTAACAAGCAACTGTTGGCAGGCAAGGGTGTCACTCATTGCTGGGAAGTCCAGCATGCACTGGCAGGAATATGTGCGTGTAACGACTTGTTTGCAATGCAGTACTGTATGATTACATGATGCAATATTGTGTCATCAAAATTTCAAAGTAGGAAAAAACCAACAAATTTACAAGAAATTATTAAATTTAAGATATGTATTTTTTTAATTATATTTTTTTGAAATGATGCAAATTTCAAAAAAAAAATTAAAGGGTTAAAGAAAGTAGATTTCCAGGAGGGTGCTGAGTAATTTTTTTAACGGGAGCAGTAGTCCAAATAAGTTTGGGAAACTGCTCTAGATTCCAGCATCCTCAGGTGAGCTGCTGCCCATGCCTATGCTACTTCTTGATATCCACCTTGCTTCAGGCAGCCTCAATCAGAAAAAGAAAGAAGAAAAGAAGCATGAAAAAAGAAAACACAACCTTTTATATCACAAAACTCCAGAGATAGAACCCTTGCAACCTGCTCGAGAAAGGGGTGTGTGTGTGTGTGTGTGTGTGTGTGTTGGGTTGGGGAAAGA
Source organism: Vombatus ursinus (assembly GCF_900497805.2). Taxonomy (NCBI): domain Eukaryota; kingdom Metazoa; phylum Chordata; class Mammalia; order Diprotodontia; family Vombatidae; genus Vombatus; species Vombatus ursinus. The sequence continues at coordinate 9,008,836 of NW_020954604.1, read as the reverse complement.
CTATCAAATAATTTCTGTGGCAACATCTTTGGAATTGTTTCCCCAACTTCCTTCTGTAAATCATTTCTTCGGGCACAGAGGATCTCTGTAGAGATAACAGGACCAGATAGAGGCAGATTCTCCCTACCTACAAAGAATATGGAGTTCACAAAAAAGTCACCATGTGAGGCACTGTGGTGCAACAGAGAGCCCTGGACTAAGAGTTGAGAGACCTTGTTCTAGCTCAGGGTGTGCTCTCAACCAGCACCTTGACCTTGGGCTAATCACACTTTCTCTCTATCTGCATATTTCTTTTCTCATAAAACATATTCATTCAGTCAATTGGCAATCATTTATTTAATGTACATTATGAATGGGGTCGCGTCAGATCAGGGATTCTTAACCTGGGATCTACAGGGGGAAATAAATACACCTTTATTTTCACTAACCTCACTCTTGACCAGCCTACTTCCTTTTTCTTTTTCTTTCTTTAATCCTATTTTCATTTTTTTTCTTAACTTTTTTTCTTTAACTTCTTTTCCTAATGCTTCTTTGTCAACTGCTCTCCAATAAATAGTCTTAGACTGTTGCCTAGGGTGGCAAACTCAAAATAGAAATTGTTGCTGAGTCATTTCAATCATGTCCAACTCTTTGTGACCCCATTTGGGATTTTTTCTTGGCAAAGATACTAGAGCATTTCCTTCGACAGCTCATTTTACAGAGGAGGAAACTGAGGTAAACAGTATTAAGTGATTTGCCTAGGGTCACAGAGCTAGTGTCTGAGGAGAGATTTGAACTCAGGATAATGAGTCTTCCTAATTCCAAGCCCAGTGCTCTATACACTGTGCCACCTAGCTACCACAACATAGAAGCGGGGGCCACTAAATTGTTCAAAAGGATCCCTGAAGCAGCATATTGACTTGGTAAACCATATGTTAATATTATCTATGATTTACTATATTTTTATTTATTTTGTTAAATATTTCCCCATTGATAGTATGGTAGGCAATGCAGCTGTAAGGATTTGTGTTTGACACCTCTGGCCTTGGGAACTAGAAAGGAAAGCGTCTTACCCAGGGTCACACAGACACCATGCATCAGAAATGAGACTTGAATCCAAGTCTTCCTGACTCTGAAGTCCTCTCTCCATACGTTATGTCTTTTTTTCCCCAATTTTAAAAAATATTTTTATTTAAAGTTTTGAGTTCCCAATTCTATCTCTCCCTCCCACCTTTCCTTCCTCCCTCCTGTTCCCCCTTCTTGAGATGGTAAACAGTCAGGTATTGGTTATACATGTGCAATTATGTAGAATATTTCCATATTAGTCATTTTGTACAAGAAGACTCAAATAAAAGAAAAAAAAGAAAGAGAGTGAAAAAAGCAAGCTTCAGTCTGTATTCAATCAATGTCAGTTCTTTCTCTGGAGGCAGATAGCATGCTTCATGTATGCTTCATCATGAGTCCTTTGGAATTGTCTTGGATCATTGTGTTGCTGAGAAGAGCTAAGTCATTCACAGTTCTTCATCAAACAATATTGCTGTTACTGTGTACAGTGTTCTCCTGGTTCTGTTCATTTCACTATGCATGAGTTCATGTAAATCTTTCCAGGTTTTTCTGAAAGTATCCTGCTTGTCATTTCTTACAGCACAATAATATTCCATTACAATCATATACCACAGCTTATTTAGCCATTCCTCAATTGATGGGCATCCTTCTGATTTCCAGTTCTTAGCCACCACAAAAAAAAAGCTGCTCTGAATATTTTTGTACAAAGAGGCCCTTTTCCCTTTTCTGGATGTCCTTGGAATATAGGCCTAGCAGTGGTATTGCTGGATCAAAGGGTATGCACAGTTTTATAGTCCTTTTGGCTCTCCAGAATGGTTGGATCAGTTCACCAACAGAGAATTAGTGTTCCAGTTTTCCCACATCCCCTCCAACATCCAAAATTTTCCTTTTTTTATAATAGTAACCACTCTGATAGACGTGAGGTGGTACCTCAGAGTTGTTTTAATTTGCATTTTTCTGATCAATCTAGAGAATTTTTTCATACAACTATAGATAGCTTTAATTTCTTTGAAAACTTCATATTCTTTGAACATTTATCAATTGAGGGATGACTTGCATTTTTATAAATTTGACTCAGTTCTCTATACATGTGAGAAATGAGGCCTTTATCAGAGATATTTGTTGCAAAAAATTTCCCCAGTTTTCTGCTTTCCTTATAATTTTGGTTGCATTGGTTTTGTTTGTGCAAAAAATTTTTAAATTTTACATAATTAAAATGATCTATTTTACATTTCGTAATGCTCTCTATATCTTCTTTAGTCCAAATTTTCCCTTATCCATAAATCTGACAGATAAACTATTCCATGCTCTCATAATTAGCTTATGGTATTGATGGACCCCAAAATGGAAAAACTCTGGACTTTCCCACATGGCCAAATCTCTGGCATTTGCCTGAGGCTATAATCCTATCAACTGGCCTTTCACTATTGCCTATGCCCAATTTACCTCCATATAACCATCCTCCCCCCACCTCACCGCAACTTTCCACCCTTAATCCTATCTAGACTTCCTTCTCCCTTGGCCATGTGGTCTTGGTTCCAGGCTTTCTGTTCACCTCATCTTACTGACCACTCCCATCCAGATCTTCCTCAGACCCCTCCTCCAGTCACCCCAAACTAGATCCCTCCCACAGTCTTTCTGTATATAAGGTCCATCTTGTCTTCATTAAAGTGCTCAGATTCTTAAAATATAGCCACTGCTCAGATTCTTAAAATCTAGCCAATAGCTTAGTAATGTTCAGATTCCTTAAGAGTCTGGCCAGTATGGCAGATGTTCTAATAAACCTTGTCTTTGGCTGAAAGAAGGCTTGGGTCAAATTCATTTGGGCAGGACCTGTGTGTTGTGATTTTGGGGTCCCAGCACCCCTAAACCCCTAAACTTCAACAGTATCACACTTTATGTGTAAATTATGTGCCCATTTTGACATTATGATGGTATACAGTGTGAGATGTTGGTCTACACCTAGTTTCTGCCACGCTGTTTTCCAGCAGTTTTTGTCAAATAATGAGTTTTTGTTCCAAAAGCTTGGATCTTTGGGTTTATCATATACTAGATTACTATGATCATTTACTAATCTATTCCACTGATTCACCACTCTATTTCTTAAAATTACCACTTTATAATACAGTTTGAGATCTGGTATGACTAGGTCACCTTCTTTCACATTTTTTTTTATTGATTTCCTTGATATCCTTGAGCTTTTGTTCTTCCAGATGAATTTTATTATTATTTTTTCTAGCTGTATAAAATATTCTTTTGATAGTTTGATTGGTATGGTACTGAATAAATAGATTAATTTAGGTAGAATTGTCATTTTTATTATATTGGCTCAGCCTACCCATGCCCAGTTAATATTTTTCCAATTGTTTAGATCTGACTTTATTTGTGTGAATTGTTTTATAGTTGTGTTCATGTAGTTCCTGGGTTTGACTTGGCAGGTAGACTCCCAAGTATTTTATATTGTCTACAGTTATTTTAATTGGAATTTCTCTTTCTATGTTTTGCTACTGGGACTTCGTTGGTAATATATAGAAATGATGATGATTTATGTGGGTTTATTTTGTATCCTGCAACTTTGCTAAAGTTGTTAATAATTTTAAGTAGCTTTTTAGTTGATTCTGTAGGCTTTTCAAAGTATAACATCATATCATCTGAAAAGAATGATAGTTTTGTTTCTTCACTGCCTATTCTAATTCCTTTAATTTCTTTTTCTTCTCTTATTGCTATAGCTAACATTTTTAGTACAATATTAAATAATAGAGGTGATAATGGGCATCCTTGCTTCACCCCTGATTGTATTGGGAAGGCTTCTAGCTTATCCCCATTACAGATAATGTTTGCTGATGGTTTAGATAAATATTACTTATCTTTTTAAGGTAAGCTCCATTTATTCCTATGCTCTCTAGGGTTTTTTAATAGGAATAGATGCTATATTTTGTCAAAGACTTTTTCTGCATCTATTGAGATCATCATATGATTTCTGTTGTTTTTGTTATTCATATGGCCAATTATGCTGATAGTTTTTCTAATGTTGAACCAGCCCTGCATTTCTGATATAAATCCCACCTGGTCATAGTGTATTATCCTAGTGATAAATTTCTGTAATCTCTTTGCTAGTATTTTATTTTAAAATTTTGCATCAATATTCATTAGGGACATTGCTCTATAATTTTATTTCTCTTTTTGGCTCTTCTTGGTTTGGGTATCAACACTGTATTTGTGTCATCAATGGAATTTGGTAGGACTCCTTCTTTGCCTATTTTTCCAAACAGTTTGTATAGTATTGGGATTAATTGTTCTTTAAATGTTTGGTAGAATTTGCTTGTGAATCCATCTGGTCCTGGGGATTTTTTCTTAGGAAGTTGATTGATGGCTTATTCAATTTCTTTTTCTAAGATTGGGTTATTTAAGTATTTTATTTCTTCTTCTGTTAATCTGGATAATTTATATTTTTGTAGATATTCAATCATTTCATTTAGATTGTCAAATTTATTAGCATATAATTAGGCAAAATAGCTCCTAACAATTGTTTTAATTTCCTCTTCATTGGTGGTGAATTCACTCCTTTCATTTTTGATACTAATAATTTGGTTTTCTTTCCTTTTTTAAATCAAATTAAACAATGGCTTATCTATTTTATTGATTTTTTTCCCTAAAATCATCTGCTAGTTTTATTTATTAGTTCAATGGTTTTCTTACTTTCAATTTTAGTAACCTCTCCTTTGATTTTCAGGACTTCCAACTTGGTGTTTAATTGGGGGTTTTTAATTAGTTATTTTTCCCCTAGTTTTTTTTAGTTGCATGCCCAGTTCATGATTTGATTTTTCTTTACTTTACTGATGTAAGCAATTAGAGATATAAATTTTCCCCTAAGTTCTGCTTTGGTGGCATTCTATTAATTTTGGTATGTTGTCTCATTGTTGTCATTTCCTTTAATGAAATAATCGATTGCTTTTATGATTTGTTCTTTAACCCACTTGGTTTTTTTTTTTTAGGATTAAATTATTTAATTTCCAATTAATTTTAATCTCTCTTTCCATTGTCCTTTACTGAATCTAATTTTTGTTGCATTATGATCTGAAAAGGAAACGCTTACTATTTCTGCTTTTCTGCATTTATTTGTGAGGTTTTGATGTCCTAATACATATTAATTTTTGTGTAGGTGCCATGTACTACTAAGAAAAAGGTGTATTCCTTTCCATTGCCATTCACTTTTCTTCCTAGATCTATCATATCTAACTTTTCCAGAATTTTATTCACATCTTTAACTTCTTTCTTGTTTATTTTTTGGTTATATTTATCTAGTTCTAAGAGGGCAAAGTTGAGAACCCTCACTAGTACAGTTTTATCTATTTCCTCCTGTAACTCATTCAACTTCTCCTTCAAAAATTTAGATGCTATACCATTTTGTGCATATATGTTTAGTATTGATATGACTTCATTTTCTATGACACCTTTCAGTAAGATATAGTTTCTTTCTTTATCTCTTTCAATTTTATATATATATATATATATATATATATATATATATATATATATATATAATCTTTTTGGTGAGGTAACTGGGTTTAAGTGACTTGCCCAGGGTCACACAGCTAGTAAATGTCAAGTGTCTGAGGCTGGATTTGAACTTAGGAGCGCTAATTGGCTCTCTTTGAGCCAATTTTGATAAGAGTAAGGTTTAAACTTTGCCTGCCACCACCCTTCACTCCATCTTTCCACCCATTATAATAGCTCTTTCATGTCTCATTTATGTGGGTTAATTTACCCCATTCAATCCCCCCCCCTTCTTCCAGTGCAATTTCTTTCTCATCCCTTTATTTTTTTTTTGGTGGGGGGGTATTATCCCATGAAAGTCACCTTATATCCACACCTTCTGTCTACATATACTCTGTCTAATTGCTCTTATAGTGATAAAGTTGTTAAGAGTTACAAATATTATCTTGCCATATAGAAATATAAACAGTTTAACTTCATTGGATTTCTTATGTTTTCTCCTGTTTCTTTTTCACCTTTTTTCTGTTTCCCTTGAGTCTTGTATTTGGAGGTCAAATTTTTTATTCAGTTCTGGTCTTCTAAACAGAAATGTTTGAAAGTCCTCTATTTCATTAAATATCCATTTTTTTTCCCTGAAAGAGTATATTCAATTTTGCTGGGTAGATGATTCCTAGCTTCTTTGCTCTCTGGAATATCTTATCCCAAGCCCTCTGATCCTTTAATGTAGAAGCTGCTAAATTCAGTAAACTCAGGTTTACTTGACTCCGGCCCAGTACTCTATCCACTAGCTGACTACAAATATAATAGAATATTATTGTGCCATAAAGAATAACAAACATGAGGAATTCAGAGAACCATGGAAAGTCTTATATAAAGTGATACATAATGAAGAGACTTGAACAAAGAGAACAATAAACATAATGCCTACAGTGATGTAAATGATAAAAATGTCTGAACTAGGATGAACAGCAAAGAATGAGTTCTGCTCTGTTTGTTGTATTTAAATGTTTTTGTTTGTGATGGGGGGGAGTGACTACAGTAATTTGAAAAGCCAACAATAGAACCATTTTTTAGAAAGTAATACACCCAAGTCTAGACCCTTTGAGTCAATTTCTCCATTAAAAAAAAAATTTGATATATATATTAAACCCTGGAGCAGCTAGGTGAGCCTGGAGTCAGGAAGACCTGAATTCAAATTTGGCCTCATATACTTACTAGCAGTGTGATCTTGGGCAAGTCACTTAATCCTGTGTGCCTCAGTTACCTCATCTGTAAAATGAGTTGGAGAAAGGAAATGGCACACCATTCTAGTACCTTTGCCAAGAAAACCCCAAATGGGGTCCTGAAAGGTCAGATAAAACTGAAAAATGAATGAATAACATTATTAAACCCAATCCCATTCTTTCTTAGCTTCCCTATTGATCTCTTTTATTGATTGAATGTACTTACTGTGAGTAACCACTAGGCATTTGCCAAGTTAAAAGAGGAGGACAATTTCAGTAAACCACAGAGCTGGCCTGGCCTACTGGAAAGCACCTTTTTAGAAAAGCTGTCTGAAACACAGGAAACGTTCAGTCAACCGCAGACACCAGAAGTCTGCTAGGATTTGAACCCAGGGCTCAGGTATATAATGTGTTAGAAAACCACTGATTAGATCCCTAAGCTGTCTATATCCAATGCACAAAGGCACACCCTGCTTGTATGGGAATCTGGTTTCCATGGAAGCCATTAGTAATAGAGCTGTCTCCCATATTAATCCATTTAGTTCCTTGGTTAAGAAATTATACAGGGTGATGCCAACCTCTCACAGGGCCAAAGTTCACCAGGCATCATTAATTCAATATCTGGATAGTCTCCAGGTCCCCAAACTGGAGTGGTTCTAGCTAAGTGTGGTCTGCCAACCTACTCTTCTGGGTCAGAGTTCAAGAGGCCAAGCAAATGTCCTTATGGGATGGTTTTTCTCCTGAGTTCAACTGTAATAATAATGATGAAAACCTAAGAACTAGACACATGCAGGTTTCTTGGATGATAATAAGAAAGCCCTATTCAAAAAACTGGAATTGTCCAAACACATTGGATGCAAGTTCCATGAATGGACAACAAGCCTCCAGTATACCTGACCGGGTAGAAACTAAACATAGAAGGTGTGTTGTTTCCTGAAACAAATCCTTGTATGTGGCAAGCATTAGTAGTGCCAGTGTTCCCTGGCTCATAATTTTTTAAAAAAAAGCAGTCATACCACCTGATTGAAAAATGGTCAAAGAATATGAACAGGCAAATCTCAAAAGAAGAAATGCATGCAATTGACGTTCGTATAAAAAAATACTCTGAACACTGATAGAAATACAAATGAACCTGTGGTTCTATGTCATACTCATAATGGTGGCAAAGATGACAAAAACAGGAAAATGACAATTGTCAGAAGAGCCATGGGAAGACAATAAAACTGATGGATTGTTGATGGACCATTGTGAAAAGCAACTTGAAAGTATATCTTCTCATATTACTAAATAGTAATACCTTTTGACCCAGCAATACTACTACTAGACTTGTACCCCAAAGAGAAAATTCAGAGAAAGAATGATCAATGTTTGAAGGGCTGAAAGGAGGAAGAATTAGCTTTGTTCTGCTTAGCTGCAAAGGGCAGAATTAGAAACAATGGGTAGGGGCTATAGAGAAGTAGATTTAGATTTGATATAAGAAAAACATCTAACAACGAATACTGTCCCAAAGTGGAATGGGCTGCCTCGGGAGGTAGTGTTCCCCCTCACCAAAGGTCATTTAATCGAGGCTGGAGGACCCTTTGTCAAGTATGATGCCAAAGGGATTCTGGATCAAAAAGAAGTTGGATGAGGGAGATTCTAAGGTCCCTTCCAGCTCTGAGATTCTGTGATTCTGAGACAAAAAAAATGTACTTCTGTTTTCAGTTTTTAAATCATTTTCTGTTCTAGTTCAGACGTGTCTTCATTGGCACTCCCAGAGAATCACAGAATGTTAGATCTGGAAGGGACATCTATTTCAACTGGTACAGGAATGAATAGATAATGAGCAAAGGAATGAATGAATGAATGAAAAAGCATGTAAGGATTTATCTGTTAGGCACTATGAATACAAAAAAATGAGACAATCCCTACCCTCAAGGGGCTGATATTCTAATAGGGGGAGACAACATATATAGGGGACTAGAGAAAGGAGATTTTATCTGGGAGTCAAAAAGCATTCACTCAGAATTTACTATGTACCAAGCACTGGGCTAAGCAGAGGGGTTACAAAGACAAAAGTAATTATTCCCCTCAAAGAGCTTACATTCTAATGGGGAGACAATATGTATACATACAAGTGTATACAAGGTGTTTATGGGACAGACGGCAATAACAGCTGGGAGAGGTGGGGCAGTGGATAGAGTGGTAGGCCTGAGTCAGGAAGAAAGACTCATCTTCCTGAGTTCAAATCTGGCCTCAGACACTTCCTAGCTGTGTGACCTCGGGTGAATCACTTCACCCTGTTTGCCTCAGTTTCCTCATCTGTAAAATGATCTGGAGAATGAAATGGCAAACCATTCCAATATGTTTGCCAAGAAAACCCCAAATGGGGTAGGACAAGACTGAAGCAATTGAACAGCAAGTACAGAAAGCTTTTTTTCAAGGAGTTTGACTAAGAAAAGGAGAAGTGATATAGGTTGTCAGTGATCAGTGATGATGGGGTCTTTTTTAAGTCAGGAAATTTTTAAGGATGAGGGATATAGAGACATGCTTTAAGGCAACAGAGAAGGAGCCATTAGATAATGAATCAATGAAGATTACAGAGAGAGAAAGAGGATGGTAGTGGGGCAATCTGCTGGACAAAGTGGGAGAGAATAGAATCAAGGGTGCAAGTAGAGAGTTTGGTCTTGGTGAAGAAGACACCCACCTCTTTTTCAGAGACTGGAGAAATAGAAAAAATAGTGGGAAGGGAACAGGGAAGAGAATAAGCATTATTATACAGCGTAGTATGTGCCATGCACTGTTGTTAAATGTTTTATAAATGTTATCTCATTTACAAATATCTCATTTGATTCTCATCACAAACTTGTGGGGTAAGTGCTATTATTTTCCCCATTTTACAGTTGAGGAAACTGAGGCAGACAGGTTAAATGACTTGTCCAAGGTCACACAGCTACCACATGTCTGATGCTGGATTTGAACTCAAGTCTTTCTGCCTCGAGCCCCAGAGCTCCCTCCACTGCACCCCCTAGACTCCTTTTCGTTTTGGTATTTCCAGAGTCTAGCATACTGGCACATAGTAGATACTTAATAAATGCTTGTTGAGTCTCTGATCTTATCTTTTCAAATATGTGTCTAAATTTCTCAACTACTATGGGCATCTTGAGAGCAGGGATAATTTTTGAGCATATCTAAGCTGAGCTGGTGCTGCCGTTCAGTTGTTTCGGTCGTGTCCAGCTCTTTGTGGCACCATTTGGGGTTTTCTTCAATACTAGAGTCATTTGCCATTTTGTTGTCCAGCTTATTTTATAGATGAGGAAACTGAGGCAACAGGGCTAAATGACTTGCCCAGGGTCACACAGCTAGTGTCTGAGGCTGGATGTGAATTCAGGGAGATGAATCTTCCTGATCCCAAGCCCAGCGCTCTAACCTCTGTGGCCCCTAGCTATCCCCTCTAACCTGAGCAATAGTCCTAAATTAAGTGATTGGGGTCTACTCTTCCATTGGCTGGTTGACTACACTCTTTTTCAGATTATGTGGTAGGAGTGGCAGGTTTGGTTTGTCCAAATCTTTTGTCATCTGAGTGGATGAAATCATCTGGAGACAACATTTCTTCACAGGAGCTTGCCAGAATTCTGGGATGCTTAACAGCAAGGAAACGTCCTTCCTGGTTAGGGAAGGTTTCAGGGTATTAGCTGGCAAGGAGATCTACATGCAGAAAGGACTCGCCTTGATGTGCCAGGTGGGGGTGGGGGAAATTGGCTTTGTGGTCTCACCCTCAAATCCCTAGACATTCAGGTGCCTCTGGTGCAAATCCCATAAGACCTCTTGGTGTCTGTGACGGAGTCAGCCCCCAGGCAGGCAAATCACACAGTAGATGATTTCCTGTGAGTATGTCTCTCAGAAAAGGTGTCAGGACTTTGGCTAGTCTACCTGAGGAGGTGGGGGTGGGGAGCAGAAATCAGGCCTGAATATTGTCTCTTGTACGGTTCTAGATACAAGATTCTTCTGCCTTTGACTGCAGAACACCTAGGGTAGGCCTGACCCTAAATCCTTGCAGCATGACTTTGAGGGGAGATAAAAAATTCTCTTCCCCACAACTCTCTCTCCCCATCCTAAGCAAGTCTATTGTGCTGTCTGGAATTTCCACCACTAATAGGCACCTTTAAAAGTTAAAGTGTTATTTCCTGGACTTCCTGACAAATGTATTCTAACCCTATTAATACCAATTAATTTATCAGGTCCCAAGAAGAGAGGGGATGAGCAGTTAAGTTTTGATTTGAGGGGAAGATTAGGAAAGGCCCAGAACATTGATCCCCATGCAGGCAGCAGGCCTTACAGTCATAAACTTTTTTTTTTTTTTTTAGATCTAACACATCCAAATCCTCTCTACATATGAGGAAATTGAACATGGTAAAGAGGAAACAATGGGCAGCTAAGTGGTGCAGTGACTAGAGTGCCCAGACAGGGGTCAAGAAGATTCACCTTCCTGAGTTCAAATCTGGTCTCAAATACTTACTAGCTGTGTGACCCTGGGCAAGTCACTTAACCCTGTTTGCCTCAGTTTCCTCATTTGTAAAATGAGCTGAAGAAGGAAATGACAGACCATTCCAAATATCTTTGCCAAGAAAACTCCAAATGGGGTCACAAAGAGTCAGACACAACTTAATAACAACAGAGGAAAGATCACTGAATTTGGAGTCAAAGGACCTGAATTCAGTTTTGATCTTTGCTGCTTAACACCTGTGTGGTTCTGAGTCAGTTGCTTCCCTTTTCTGTTCTCAGTTTCCTTGTCAGTAAAATGAGTAGATTGAGAGAAGACTTCAGAAGCCCCATCCAATTCTAAATCTACGACCCTGTGTGGTCTACAGAGGTGAGGTGATTCATCCAAGGTCACCCAACAGGTGAACAGAAGAGCCAACGCTAGGCTCCAGATTTCCTGCTTCTTTGTCTGGTGATCTTTCCACTATAACACTCAACTCATTGCTAAGGGGAAGATACGGGTGTATAAAGATGCCCTTCCTTTTACTTAGCCCTTGAGCTGCTTTGGGGGTCCATCTCCCCCAGCAAATTACTCTTTTAATCTGATATTTTCATTTTCATTAGGAGTCTTCTCAATTCATTCTGCAGACCAGGAGATGGCATCAGCAACAACATCTGTGAAAACAGAGAGATCTTGAATTTATTTATTTGACCACAGAGCTTAAGCCAAGAACAAAAACTCTCATTGCCCTGTCATAGAGCTGTAAGAGTTTTCCAGTTTTCAGGTGAAATGTCTTCCTAGGTTTTTCCCTCTTTCCTATTTACTATTCCTTTGTTTTCTCTTCCTTTTTCTCTTACAGTTCTTCCTCCTTTGCTTCTTTCTCTGCTGCTTCTTCCTCTTCCTCCTCTTCCTCTTTCACCATCTCACTGTTCAACTCCCATCTCCTTGAGCCTGGGATCAAAGAGATAGGATCTTTGGGGGTTCAGGGGGATGAAGGAGGGAAGGGAGGGAAGGGAGGGAAATTAGAAGGGCCTCCAAAGAAAAGGTTTAGGGTAGGATTGGAAAGGAAGTTTCATTCACCAGTTAATTAAAATAATACATTTTTCTACTCCTGAGGCCTCATTCTAGTTAGGAGGTAGAGTAGAGGGAAGGGGTCAGGAAGACCCGAGTTAAAGTCCATCTCTGACATAAGTTCTTGAAGGTCCTACCATACCAGAAATGCAAAAAGTTTGGGTCCAGTGATGGATACCTACTCTGCCTCCCAAAATCTTAATGTTATTGTTACTCTCAAAAGGTGACTACAATCAAAAGGCAACCATGTCAGTAACTGTGAACCTATGGGCCTATTTTCTTACCCTTATGCAATGCTTATGAGAATAATCTACACACATACTAAGGGCATCTTCCATTAGGGGAAGGATTAGAATGCAAAAAGACTTGAAATGGGGTGACAATTAATCTATTACATTAGTCCAGGGAAGGGCCTATACCAGGGCTGTGGTAGTATGAGTAGAAAGAACGGGATGTATATTGAAGGTAGGACAAGATTTGATGACAGAGTGGATACGTGGGGTAAGTACGAGTGAAGAGTTGAGGATGAACCCTGAGATTGTAAGCCTGGATGACTGGGAGGATGGTGATCTACTCAATGGCCACATAAAGTTGAGAGTCCAAGTGATACAAGGACACTTTCAAGGGCTCTCGGAAGAACTTTGGAATCAATTGTGAGACATGGGAGACACGGGCACAGGGCCACCCAGTATGATGTGCCATTATCAAAGAAGATGCTGTGCTCTATGAGTAAAGCAGAGTTGCGATGGCTCGAAAGAAACATGAGATTTGCAGATTTAGAGACATCTCCACTCCAAATGTTCATGTGGATTCTTTATGCTTGACCTGTGGTACAGCTTCCCAAGGTCATATTGGTCTAATCCAGGGTTGGGGAACCTGCAGCCTCAAGGACACATGTGGTCTTCTAGGTCCTTGGGTGTGGCCTTTTGACTGAGTCCAAGTTTTACAGAACAAATCCTTTTATTAAAGGGATTTGTTCTGTGAAGTTTGGATTCAATCAAAGGGCCACCCTTGAGGACCTAGAAGGCCACATGTGGCCTCGAGGCTGCAAGTTCCCCACCCCTGGTTTATTCTGATCCTTTTTGTATCCAGAGATACAGACACATGACAGCTGGCTACGTTTAAAGTTCCATCTGTGCATCTAACCATCCCCTTCTCCACTCCCCACAACATCAGAAGACGATGAAACTCACGACCTGGGCCTGGTTAGCACCAACGCAAACCTGCATGGACTTAAAAAGGATGAAGAGGAAACCAACCGGGGTCCCCCACCCCCACCTCTAAGAACAGCATAGCTGGAGGTCAGCCAGCAGTACTATCTCCAGCTGTTTCCCCAGCCTTTCTCCCCTGCTAACGACTCCAAAAAGCAACTATTTATTTTCACATAAATTGCTAGAAGTTTCTAACATTTTGGGGGGTGGGGAGGGGAGGGGTGTTTTTGTATATATGTGTTTTGTTCTGTCTAAAACATCTTTTCATTTCCAGGCAGTAGCAAACTCAGCTGGGTCCTATTATTTAGTCTCCTACCAAGGTTTTTCTTTGCCTTTCTATTATCCAAACAACTCTGCAGTGGTTCCGATTTACGCCCAGCCACCTGACCCATAGGCTGCTCCTTCCCATACGGTTCCCACTGGGACACGCTGCCGTTTGCAGTCTATGCAAACACGCTGATCTGGCCCGTCCAGCTCTCCCATTCCAGCCCTGTGGTTGCTGGGTCATCCTTGTGGTTTGGTAAAGGTCAGGGCCTGGATGACTTTGAATTTTCTTAAGTGGAATTCAAGCACCGCAGATGAGGGACGCTTTGTAGAGCAGTGCTTGGGTGGTATCCCTTCCAAGCCAGGCATTTAGTAAATGTTCCTAGTTCTCCCATTCAAACCCCTGAACCACCAAGTAGAGAATCCTACATGGGAGCAGCTCTCACTCCTTTCTTTAGGGAAACAGCTAGATGTATTGGATAGAGAGCCAGGCTTGGAGTATGGAAGAGACTGAACTAAAATCCGGCCTCAGACACTTGTTAGTTGTGTGACCCTGGGCCAGCCTTAGCTTGTCTGTCTCAATTTCCTTATCTATAAAATGAGAATAAAAATATCACCTATGTGAGGGTTATTGTGAATATCAAATGAGATAGGTGGATAAAGGGCTTTGTAAATGCTAGCTATTGTTGGTGAGACTTAGTTTTAAGATTGCAGGCTCATAATCCAGCCCCCAGTGTCATGCCTTAGGACAGGGGTCTTCAAGCAGTTGTGGTGAAATGGATAGAGCACTGGGCTTGGAATCAGGAAGACTCATCTTCATGAGTTCAAATCTGGCCTCAGACATTTATTAGCTGTGTGACCCTGGGCAAGTCACTTAATCCTGTTTGCCTCAGTTTCCTCATCTGCAAAATGAGCAGGAGAAGGAAATAGCAAACCACTCCATTATTTTTTGCCAAGAAACCCCCAAATGTGGTCATGAAGAATCAGACATGATTGAAACAACTGAACAACAAAACGTCAAGCTTTAAATTGAGACCTACTGGCATACTTCCCTGATAGATAAAGGGTCACTGCTCCCCATACCAGGCTCAACACTAAAGTGCCATTCCCCGCCCCCATCCCTCCTAATCTCCCCTCCTGGAGCTTTCATAGATTCTGGGATTTTTAGGGAGAATAGTGTAGCTAGCAAAAGGACACTTGTTTGTCACCACAATTGAGGACCTCAGTGTCAGCAGTCACTCCTAATTAGGGGCTTAATAAATGTTTGTCATTGTTAACAAATCTTGATCTTTGTAAGCACCATCGTGCATTCGAAGCATTTAACAGACAGTACATTGCCTCATTTCAGCCGCCTGACAGCCGTATGAAGCGGGTGCTATAGGTATTATCTTGCCCATTGTACAGATGAGGAGACTGAAGCTGAGAAAGGTTGTTAGTTGTCTAAGATCATATAAGTGTGAAGGTAGTATCTGAATTCCAGTTTTCACTGTTCTAAGTCCAAGGTTGCCTCTTATCAGAAAAGGAAAAGTACCTCTCAAAAGAAAAAAAAAATCAGGGCTCCCTGATTTCCTGGTTCCTATAGCTCTGTACCACCTCTTATGTGAGATAAGGCGTACCTTTCAAAATCTGGTTCAATGACAGAAGTCGATTATCCCAGTCTTGGCAAGTCCCAAATGCTGATTCCCTATTCTTTTCTCCTTTTTCCTTCTTTTCCTTTTCATCCTCTCCTGTTCTTTTAATTAATTCAATTAAACAAACATTCATTAAGGCTAAGTTATTAAAGGCATTATGAAAAGCACTGAAAAAAACAAAGCTTAAATAAGAAACAGAGCCCTCCTGGAGTTTGCAGTCTCTTTCCTCTGCCTCCTCTCTATCGCTCTCCTGTTCCTCCCACATCTCCCTCCTCCCTCCTTTCTTCTTTTCATCTCTCCTTTCTGTCTCTGTCCTTCTTTCAATTCTTCTCCTCTCAGTCTGCCTCTTTAGCCTTCTCTCAGCTCTCTCCTTTCACCTCTCTTCTCTGTCCTTTTTATCTCCACTCCTTCTTTAGTCTGCTTCTCTCTTCATGGGAAACTCTGGGACCCCTACCCTATTCTGATGAGCACCCTCTACCCCCAAGGTAAACTCTTGGGAATCTCTGCTGAGGCCAGCGGTTCCTAATTGCCCCTGTGCTCCAAGGACACTTCTGCAACCCCCACAACCTGCAACCCCGTCCCTGCAGTTCAGCTATTCTGTTGACCCTACAGGTGACCCTGGCTAGGGGTATGGTCAGTGACCTGCCTCTGTTGGCTAGAAGTAGTCTACCATGATCCTGAGGTTTTTCCAGGAAGGTGCTATCACCGTATAATAAATAACTTGTGACCCAGACGCTGTTCTATCTATCTAGCTAGCCTCCCCTTCTGAGTATATAAAATCTCTGGAAATCCTTCCCTCCCCCCACTGACCTTCCCAGTCTGAGTAAAGACAGTGCGTTGTTCCAGATTGCAATTCCTTGACCCTGAATAAATGCCTTGATTTATTTATAGATCACCTTGTTGATATGAGTTTTGGTACAGGCTTGACACCTACCACTCCTGTCTCTTCTCCCCTACCATTTTCTCTCTTTTCCTCTCCTCCCCTTTCCTGTTCCCTCTTCCCCTCCTCTTTGCTTCCCTCTCCTCACCTCCCCTGTCTTCTCCTTCCCTGACCTCCACTGTCCTTTCTTCCCCATCCCTGTCCTCTCTTCCCTTGCCTCTCCTCTCCTCTCCTCCTTTCCCTTCCCTCCCCTCCTCTCTTCTCCCCTATTCTCCCCTCTCCTGCTCTTCCCTGTTCTCCCCTCCCCTGTCCCCTCCTTCCCTAACCTCCACTGTCCTTTCTTCCCCATCCCTGTCCTCTCCTCCCCTGCCTCTCCTCCCTTCCCTTCCCTCCCCTCCCCTTTTCTCCCCTGTTCTTCCCTCTCCTCTCCTCCCCTCACCTCCACTATCCTATCTTCCCTTGTCCTCTCCTCCTCTCCTCTCCTCTCTTCTCCTCCGCTTCTCTCCTCCCCTCTCCTTTCCTCTCTAACCCCTCCCCTCTCCTCTCAGCTCTCCTCTCCTCTACTTTCCTCTCCTCTCCTCCACCCCTTTTCCCCAGGCTCATCCTTCCTCTCTGGCATGCAAATCGAAGACTGTACTTTAGCCATAACTCAAAATTGTGACCAGATGACCAGATTACTGAGCTGAATTCAAGTCAGTCATGACATCAGCCTTGTAATGAAATCTCCATTTTGGCTCCTCTGAACGTTTCACATCCACTTTTGGGTTTGGCTTCAAAGCTCCTAGCCTCACTTGTTTCATCTTACCTAAAAATCGCTACTTGTGCTTCACAAACATCCCCAGACTCTGAGGTCACAGCCAGTGTCAATTTATTGATCATTCCAATGCTCTGACTAAAGGGATTGGGGCCATGGAGGCTCCCTGGACCTTATTCTGCGGAAATCCCTGCAGTCATCATCCAAGTCCACCACCCCTCTCCCCTTCTAAATATGTTAATATTTTCAAACCACAGACTGGGATATGTTCTTTAAAGTGTAACCGTCTACGTTGAACAGCAGGAATAGTATGGCCAATTCTTATCTGTCCATCCTACTCCTCCCCCAACCCCCACTAGGTCCTCCTCCAATGGGAGCTGGTTCCTTGCCAACATCTGGGCTTTGATGTTCATGTAACAAGTTTCATATGGCAAATGTCCTAAGGGGCCTAAACTTGATGTGACATGTGTATCATATGAGGATCCATGTTATGTGAGGACAGATTGAAGGAACCGGGAGTATTTAGCCTGGGGTTGTTGTTAGTGCCCCTTTAAATTTCTTGCCCTCATGCAAATTTTCCACCATTGGGTAAAGGCCCAGATGACCCAGAAATTTAGAGCCAAATTGCTGTTTCAAATCTTCTTACTCATTTGGCTTCAGAGAGGCAGTGGTAGGGCCTTGACCATATGGTTCCAGGAGAAGATGGAAGAGAAGATTGGGGGGGGGGGGAGGAGGGTGGGATATGATCAATGTCTTCCAGCATTTGAAGGGCTATCATGCAGAGAAGGGACTTGTTTGGCCCCAGAAGAAACAGCAGCAGTGGGTGGCAGTAGCAGAGATGAAAATTTAGGCCAGATATCAAGAAAAAAAAAATTCCCTAACTTTTAGAGCTAGTAGAATGAGCTTCTTTCCCCCTCCTTGGAGGTCTTCAGCAGAGGCTAGACACCCAATTTTCAGGTGTGTTTTAATGGGTATTCTCTTCTGGTACAGGTTGGGCTGGATTGTCACTGAAGCCCCTTCCATCTCTGATTGTATGGGGGTGGGAGGCTGGTCAATGAGCAGAAGTTGCAAAAAGGCAAATTGGAGCTCCATGTGAAGCAAGCCTTCCTAATAGCTAAAGCTACCCCAAAGTAGGACTGGGGATGAAGTTGCTCAGTAGGCACAGGTCCCAATAAATCTAACTAGGGCCAAAGGGCAAAGTCCATGTTTGTGTTCCTCCATGTTGTGCTTTAGTCCCACGGTGCTCCTCCAGACCTAGGGACGAGGCCTTGATACTCTTCTCTCCAAAAAGCTGGTGCTGCCCAGGAACACCCCCTTCCTGTTAGAGAGGGCTGGGTCCTGGAACTCTCAGGTGTTAGGTATTATCTATGAAATCCCCCATGCTCTTCTTGCTCAGCGCAGGGTTATGTGGACCCATCCTCTACCTGGGATTGAGAGGCCCATCACTGCTTCTCTCAGACTAAATGGGTAAGAGTATGTGCAGCAGCAATATGCCTCTGAGTTTCCAGGTGCCCATTATTGACAGAAATAATTAGAATAGGTCAACTGGAGCTTTACCCAAGGGTGGGAAAGTTGAGGATGCCCTTGACAGCATTTGAATCCTTCTGAAGGAAGAAGACAGAGGTGGTGACTGCCTGGAAGGAAGTTACTTCTCTGCCTCCTCCCCACCCAACCACCCTGTTTTACCAAATCATGAGACCAAAGGTGGATGCTCTGGATGAGAGGATGGCGTAGTAAATAGAGCATTGGACCTGGAATCAGGAAGACCTGAGTTCAAATCCAGTCTCATACATTAGCTATGTACCCATGGCAAGTCACTTAATCTCTGTTTGTCTCAGTTTCCTCAACTATAAAATGGAGATAACAGCACTTAGCTCACAGGGTTGTTGTGAGGATCAAATGAGATAATATTTGTAAAGCACTTAGCCCAGTGCCTGACACAGAGTAGGTGCTACATAAACGCTTATTTTCTTGTCTTCTCCCACCCCCACTCCTACCAGGTAGGTCAAATTTCTCAAACCTGACTGAATATTGGAGACCTGGGTTCTAGTCCTTTCCCTGATACTAATTCTAAGCCTCTATTTTCTTCCAGCTATAATTATCAAGTTCTTTAGCACCTGGTTATAAATAATAATTGGTTAAAATTGGAAGCCTGGTGTTATCCAAGGGTCTCTATTTCTCCCAGGAAGCAGTGCTGGCTTCCCCCTACCGAGGGTTTATAGGTTTAGTTCCAGGTCCAGATAACTCCTAGTTATAACTCTGACCTGGAGGAAAGCTGTGTGAATTCTGTCCATACCCCAGCCCCACCCCCCAAATCATCTAAGATGTAATCACTCATCCTCAATGGTTGGTTGAGTTGGTTGAAAAGTACTCAGGCCTAAGGGAGTTATCCTTAACTATCTCAATGGATGGCAGCTAGGTGGCACAGTGGATAGAGCATAGAGTCTGGAGTCAGGAAGACCTGAATTCAAATCCAGCCTCAGATACTTACTAGCTCTGTGACCTCAGGCAAGTCACTTAACCCTGTTTGCCTCAGTTTTTTCATCTATAAAATGAGTTGGAGAAGGAAATGGTAAAACATTTCAGTATCTTTGCCAAGAAAATCCTAAAATGGGGTCATAAACAGTTGGACACAACTGAACAACAACAACAATAAATCTCAACAATGGAGTGATGAACCTGGAGTTAGGAAGACCTGAGTTCAAATTTAGCCTCAAACGCTTAGTAGTCATGTGACCCTGAGCAAGTCATTTAACCGTTCTCTGCCTCAGTTTCCTTATCTGTAAAATGGAAGTAATAATAGTACCTACCCCCAGGATTGTTATAAGAGCCAAACGAAATAATATTTGTAGAGTGATTTGCAAATCCTAAAGCTATATAAATGCTAACTAGTCTTATTCCACTGTATATGTTATGTCTACCTTCCACAAGAAGAAGCAGTCAAGGTCCCAAATAATGATCTCATTTCTTTAACATCTAGTTGATGAGGCTTTCCTGATTAGTATCCTACATAAGCAAGTTCTTAGAAAACAGACATGATCAGTTCTTTGGACCTTTTTTGAATACCTTTCCAGAATGAAAGAGAACCTGTTGGGGCTTGAACTCCACTGGAGAGCCTTCAAGGACCCAAGGTCAACCCCAACCACCAAGAGTTACTAGAACAGGACTCTTGTGGAAGAGCCATCACCACTTAATTTATCTTGGATTTCAGCTCCATTGTAGCCATTGCTGTTTTGCCTTTCTTCAATCCAAAGGACATTCTCATTGGTAAAGAAAACATATGCAAGTTGTGGCAGCTAGGTGGCATAGTGGATAGAGCACCTGCCCTAGAGTCAGGAGGACCTGAGTTCAAATATGACCTCAGACACAACATTTAGTAGCTGTGTGACCCTGGGCAGGTCACTAAACCCCATTGCCTAGCCAAAAAAAAAGAAAAACAAAGAAAAACAAAACTCAAGTTAATTGTGCTTTAAGTAGTTTGGCCTTCTCTACTGTCATCCATTACCATCGTTTCATTCATCTCCAGGGAACTATGCTTATTTGTGTTCCTGTTTTCATCAGTTTAGCTCAGAAGCCTTTTTTAAAATCATCCTGAGCACCAGCCTCACATTATCCCAGGGGTGGGGAACCAGAGGTCTCAAGACCACATGTTGCCCTCTAAGTCCTCAAGTGTGGCTCTTTGACTGAATCCAAACTTCACAGAACAAATCCCCTTAATAAAAGGATTTGTTCGGTGAAGTTTGGATTCAGTCAAAAAGGCTGCAGGTTCCCACCCCTGCTTTATCCTGAGCTTTTGTACTCCTGATAGTATTTTTAAAGGATAATACTACATTTTAAAATTAATCCTCCATTTGCTGTTCTTATTTACATCTTCTGGACCTCTTTTAAAAATCCAAGTAGGTGAATTCTGTGTAATTACGATCAAGAAGTTTGGCCCTAGAGAAGGGAGGAGAAAAGGTAACTTCTTGTCATCTTCATAAAGATAGAGGGCCATGGGGATGAATATTGTCCTCACTGAGAGATTCAATTGATGTAATATTTGTCTCCCCTAATTGAAATGTGAACTCATTAAGAGCAAGAAATGATTTGCTTTTCTATATGTATCTTCAGGGCTTAATACGGTACTTGGCACATAGTAAGCAATTAAAAAATGCTCCTCTGTTCCATCCCAGTTGTTCATTGTTTTTTCCTGAACCGCTTTATTTCCTCTGTTTCTTTCCTTTCCTTTCCTTTCCTTTCCTTTCCTTTCCTTTCCTTTCCTTTCCTTTCCTTTCCTTTCCTTTCCTTTCCTTTCTTCCTTCCTTCCTTTCTTTTTCTTCCTTTCTTCATTTCTTCCTTCCTTCCTTCCTTTTTCTCTTTCTTTCTCTCTCCTTCCTTCCTCTCTCTCTCTCTCTCTCTCTCTCTTTCACTAGCTCTCCCTATCTCACCAAAGCTTGAAGTACAGTGGCTTTTTATAGGCCCAATCCCACTTCTGATTGGTACAGGATCTAACCCACACTGGTTCATCCCTCCTTATATAGTGCTATGCCTCCTGACGCCATTCCTGAGGACTCACCATATTGGTGTTGCTCTTTGTGAAGACATCTGATTGGCAGCTCAGAACTTCCAAGTTTAAGAGATCCATCAGTCTCAGCCTCCCCAGTAGCAGAGTACAGGTATATACCTCCATGCCTGACTTCTCTTTCTTAAAATTCTTTGTTATAAAAGAGAGGAGAGCAGAGCAGAGCAGAGGAAAGGAGAGGAGAGGAGAGGAGAGGAGAGGGAGAAGAGGAATGGTAGCCAGGAAGGGGTGTCTTAGTTTGGAAAGTTATGGGGATGTTGAATGGGCCTATAGGGAAGTAGAATGACATACTCTTCCCAACAGCAATGGCAGTATTGATTTGATCATGGCTCTAGAGGGGTTAAACAGAGTGGAGGGAATGTTGGAATGTATGTGCATGGCTGTAAGGCAGCTGGAGAGAAGATGGCCAGGGAGTCAAGGAAGCACGGCTAGAGTCCACCTAGTTATAGCGGACCACATTGGGCATCTGCTCATCAGGATAACAAGGTCCAAGGAAGGAAGCTCTAGAGCTAAGAGCTCAGTTTCTGGTCCGGGCTTTAAAGTGGCTAACAAGAATACGGCCTGAGAGGAAAGAGAAGTTGGTTGGAGCCAGTGTAGAGTCTCCCTCCATTTATCTTCTCCAAAATGCTCTCTACCATGCTTTGTACCTCTGGGTCCTGGATTTCCACCAGTGACTTGTCATCTTAATTTACTTAATCTGCTCCCACTTTTTAAAAATTCTGTTCCCTTTGAATATGGTTGACTCATCCTAGAACTGCATGTCAGTTTTGAATTCCATCTTACCAAGCCTAAGTAATACTTCTGAGACCAGATTAACCCCAAGTTTAGGATTTCTAGCTTACTTGTGCTTTTGTGTCTGGTCGTGCGAAGTTGAGTTTTTGGTTTTTGTATTTTGTCCGACTCCTTTTTTGAATTTTGTCTTTTGAATATTAATGCTCTTTTCTAGCAATATTTTTCCTGTGTTGTAGCTATTAGTCATTATGGTTTCTAGCTTGAAAATAATAATAATAGCTTCATATAGCCTTGTAATAGTTATGAAACACTCTACAAGGATCATTTGCTCCTCAAAACAATTCTGGGAGGTAGGTACTATTATTACCCGCATTTTATAGATGAGGAAACTGAGACTTGAAGAACTAAAGTGATTTGCCCTGGGTAACATAGCTAGTAAGTGTCTGAGGTAGGATTTGAACTCAGGTCTTCCTGAAAAGTCCAACTCTCTACTATACCAGCTACATATAGGTAATTTCCCCCTCCTCTCACCTTTTAAATTTTCAATTTAAAGTCCGTTTCCTCAAATTTGTAAAGTCCAGGCAAATATATCTTTGTTAGCCCTTCTTAGGTGCACTCCATCCCTGACAAAGGGAAGAGCATTTCTGTATTTTAATCTGTGGACTAGAAATCCAAGCCCTTTTTTCAGATATTATTGTTATTCAGTTGTTTCAGTCATATCCAACTCCTGGTGACCCCTTTTGGAGTTTTCTTGGCAAAGATACTGGAGTGGTATGCCTTTCATTCTCCAGCTCATTTTACATATGAGGAAACTGAGGCAAACAAGGTTAAGTGACTTGCTCAGGGTCACACAGTTTATCTGTCATTTTATAGATGAGGAAACTGAGGCAAACAGGGTTAAGTGACTTGCTCAGGGTCACACAGTTTATCTGTCAAATGAGCTGGAGAAGGAAACAGCAAACCACTCCAGTATCTTTTTCAAGAAAACCCCAAATGGGGTCATGAAGAGTCAGACATGACCAAAAAACAACTCAACAACAGCAACAAAAGTTCAAATAAGGACAACTGGGTTTGAGGCCTGAATGTGTTGCTTACTAGCCCTATGACCTTGGACAAATTACCTTCCCTCTTTGGTCCTCAGTTTCTTTTTTATGAATCATGAACAGGTTAAACTAGATGGTTATTAAGGTCCCTTTGATGAGCTCAAAGTCACACAATTGTAAAGATTGAACTAGAATCTAACTCCAAATGTAGAACGCTTTCCTCTTTGCCATGTTGCTACCCATGCCCTGATTTGTCAAAATGATGAATGTCAGCTGGCTGAGGGCAGGTAGACAAACATTTCCATTCTGTTCTTTCAAATCATCTTCCTCTTCATTGAATTCATACCCTTCTCTTATAACCCATTCCAACATCTCACCACCCTTTGAGGTCTCCTCTGACTTCTTGTTGTAATGTCCATATGGCACTCCTCCAGGATGCAGGAGATGCTGGTTGTATGGAGAAACACATAAACTGGGCAGAGGTATCTACAAGAAAGGTGAGACTCAGACATCTGGGTGGATAATTCTCACTTGTCTTCAGCGAGCCTCCCTTAATATTCACAAAGCTCTTGATTTGCAGCCAGAACAGTCACTGGGGGAAATTCCTATTATCCCAGAGTGAGACCAAAGTGCAAATTAATTCCTTCATGCTCATTTGGAGGCTGCTTGGGCACCCAGAGATGGTTCTGTAGAGATTCCACACATGGCTCCACTAAGCTCCACTTGTCATTTGTAATGAAAGACTGGGGGAAGGGAATATTTCTGACACATGAAAACACTATTGTATGTGAGGGGAGTGAAGGGGGGCAACTCAAAAAGAGAAAGAAATTAGGAAAAGGAAAGGAGTAGTTTCAAGAGAAGCCCCTGTTTCCCCCAGCCCTGTCAGCCCAGCCACAGATGTGCTATGCCTGCCTTCCTTGCATAAGCCTGGAAGGCATCTGTCTGGAAACTCCAAATTCTGCCCAGGTTTTGGCATCCAGATGTTCCTTCTGCCCCATGTTTGGGGAGTGGGACAGAGAGGAATCGGGGCTAAGAACGGAGGGGACCCTGATGTTCCCTATTGTCTGGGCCTGGAGCCAAGAGTAGACACTGGAGAATCTTTTCATTCTTATCTTAATCCATTTTGCCCACTGTTTGGAAACCCATGGGCACTTTCTTAAAGCTATATACATACAACACACCTACTTTAAAAAAATCTAACTTAAAAAATAACGATTTGATGTGGCTTGGATTGATGACACAGACATGTTTTAAAGAAATTCATTAAGGGCAGACAAGATTGTAGGGGAGAGAAGAAGGATAGTAGACGCAATCCTCCTCATGATTTTTCCCAAGCTCAAGGAATTATCAGTGGGCCAGTGAGGAACCACAATGTCAGAATGTGGTTGCCCCAGGAGGAGGCCAAGAGACAGCTCAGTTCTGTGAGGCTGCCTTGGGTGATTGCCCTGGCAAAGTAGAACGTCCATGCTTGGGGAAGGCCCTGCCAATGCTTGGGGCTGCCTGGCCTTCTCTGCCCTTGGCATTCATTCTGGTGTCATAGGTGGGAAAAAAAATCAATCAATTAAATCTCAGGGAGTAAAGGCTGGTGAGTCAGAAGCAATGGATTCCTCTGAGGGCTTCCGCCAGGAAGGAGGCAAGCTGAGACTCCTGAGAAGTTAGGTGAGACTCGGGGTGGGGAAGAGCAAGCCAATCCACTTCCACCCACCAGGGCCATTATTGGGAGTATTAACTCAGTCAAAGCTCTTCAGGGCCAGGGCCATTCCAAGGACAAGCCCAGAACTGACAGGGCTCTTCTGATTCTCCCTCCCTCCCCATTTCCCCTATTAGGCCTACTCCACTAATTCCTTTTTATAGAGTATTTTGACTTCTTTTCCCTTAGTTGATTACATCAGAGTCAGAACTTGAACATAAGAAGCAGCCTCAAAAGATGGATAGAGAGCTGCCCTTGAAGCCTGAAGATCTAGGCATACTGATTGTGTAACCCTAAACAAACCATTGTCTAGAACTATTCTAGACAATTCTCATTCTCTCTCTCTCTCTCTCTTTCTCTCTCCCTCTCTCTCTCTCCCTCTCTCTCTCTCTCCCTCTTTCTCTCTCTCTCTCTCTCTCTCTCTCTCTCTCTCTCTCTCTCTCTCTCTCTCCCTCTCTCTCTATCTCTGTGTCTGTGTCTCTCTGTCTCTGTCTCTGTGTCTGTGCCTGTGTCTGTCTGTCTGTCTCTCTTTCTCTTTCTCTTTTTCTCTGTCTCTGATCCTTAGGATAAAATGCAAATACCTGTGTTTGACATTTTAAGCCCTTTAGAGCACAACTTCTCTCTCTCTCTCTCTCTCTCTCTCCCTCTCTCTCTATCTCTGTGTCTGTGTCTCTCTGTCTCTGTCTCTGTGTCTGTGCCTGTGTCTGTCTGTCTGTCTCTCTTTCTCTTTCTCTTTTTCTCTGTCTCTGATCCTTAGGATAAAATGCAAATACCTGTGTTTGACATTTTAAGCCCTTTAGAGCACAACTTCTTTAAGATAATTATCTCTTAGTCCTCTTCACACATTCTTTATTCCAGACAAATTGTCCTACTTCGTCTCTCCCATACACAGCATTCCATCTCCTGCTTCCAGATCTTTGCGTGAACTGTTTTCTATTCTTGGAATGCTCTTTTTCCTCATCCCTGCCTCTTAGAACTTCTAGCTCCCTTCAAGGATCAAATCAAGGGACACCTAGAAGAAGCCTTCCTTATTTCCCCTAGTTATGAACAGCTCTTCTTCCCCTTTAAATTACTTTCATTTCTTTTGTATTTATGTTGTCTTTACCGACCTAGACCTACACACACGCTAATTCTGCCTACAGAATGTAAACTCCTTGAGGGCAGGGACTGTTTTGTTTTTTACCTTTGCATCATGGGCACCTATCATAGTGCCAGCCAAATATTAAGTCTTCCATAAATGCTGGGTGGGTTGACTTGAACTGCTAAGGAGGAAAATGGGGGTTCTGACTCCAAATCCAGAGGTCCTACCATTGTCACTACCACAACCTTTAAAGTTCTCTTCAGTTGGGACCTTCTAGGATTCTAAAATAGAAGAAGAAAGCTTTCCAAGGCTAGCCAACTGACTTGAGGAGACATTGGCTCCCTCTTCAGAAACCACATACTTAGAACTGAACATTCCCACCACCACATAATTCTGATCCATTTGCAGTTAATGGAGAACCAGCCCACTCCTTTACACATAAGTCCCTTGACTACTGATCCCCAGGCAGGGATGCCTTGCAGACAGACATGAAAGTTGGCTGAGTCAGAAGCTGCCCTAGTCAAGTCATGTCATTATTTTAATCCATGTGCACTGTAGCCCGTTGGAATCTAAGCACATATCTAAAAGCAAAATCATTTATTTTCTCCCTAACTTTGATGGCCCCAGGAGACAAGCAGGGTACCCCAAGGCCCTGGAATTCTCTCAACTCTGCCAAATAGACTCATCACTTCCCTCATCAGCCTTTGTACCAAAGAAGGTAAAAGAACCCCTCCCCCCACTTCTTTCAATCCTCTGTCTTGGTTCTCTACAATTCTTAGCTGTTTCCAGATCTCTTAGGAATGGTCCTCAGCCCAGCTCCGAAGAAGACAAGCCTTGGTGCTCACAACAGCCTCCTTTCAGTGATAGTATTGCCTTCGAATTCCAGTACCAAGTATTCCAACTAATTTTCATAGGAAAGGACTACAGAGAGTCTTATCCAACCCTCTCATTTTACCAATAAAGAAACCAAGGCATGTGGAGTTTAAGCAACTTATCCAAGATCATACAATAGGCAAGCATCAGAGGTGGGTTTTGAATCCAACCTTTCTGAATCCAGAACTAAGTGGCAGTGAGATGGCTCAGTGTATAGAGTATTAGAGTCAGGAGACTTGAATTAGAATCTTGCCTCAGAGGCTGGCTAGCTGTGTGATCCATGGCAAGTCATTTCATCTCTCTCAGCCTTAGATTCCTCATCTGTAAAAGGGGGATAGTAATAGCATCTACCTCCCAGAGTTGTTGAGAATCAAATAAGATAGCATGTGCAAAGTTCTTTGAAAACCCCAAGGTTTTCCAAACCCATATAGATGCTAGCTGAAGAATGATGAATACAGACAATCATGAAAAGTCTTATATGAATTGATGCAAAGTGAAATAAGAAGAGTCAAGAAAATTATACACAAAGATCACCACAATTTAAGTGGAAAGAACAACCACCACAAAACAACTGAAAGCAAAAACTACAGAATTACATAGAACAAGCATGGTTCCAAAGAAACAATACGAGAAGACACATTCCTTAACTTCTTTGCAAAGGTGGGAGGTCCATGAATGTGAAATGTGTATCTTCTCAGATTTTTTCAATGTATTGATTAGTTTTGCTATTTTTGTCTTTTTCCTTTTTATTTTCCTTTAAAAATATTTTTTGGGGATGTGTTTCTGGATGAAAGTTAGGAAGGGATACTGGGAGAGTTTTAGGAAATATAAAAACAGAAGATGGCAATAAAATTACTAAAAATGTTAGTAGTAATTGTTGTTATTACTCTTTCTACTGTGCTATGGGTAAGACACTTTCCTTCCCTGGACCTCAGTTTCTTCATCTGTCAAATGAGAGGGTTGCTCTCAATAATCCCTAAGGGATGCCTCTGTTAGCTCTTATGTTCTATAGTTCTGAAATCCTCTGGAATTTTGGACTTCAGACTGTATATAGTCGTGGTATATCACAAATATGGCTTCCAATTACCCAATGCTCTTGGCACAGGTTTAGAACAAATGAAATAATGCCTTCCAGATATTCCCTATTGTCACAGATCAGTCTTCTAGAACATTAGAGACAGAAGAGACTTTAAAGATTGTCTAATCCAGTGGTGTCAAACTCAGACAGAAAATGGATCCTTGTCGGTCACATATTAACTTAGAAAACCACAAATTAACATTATCCATGTTGTATTTTGGGCGGCTAGGTGGCACAGTGGAATGAGTGCTAAGCCTGGAGTCAGGAAAACCTGAGTTCAAATTTGACCTCAGACACTTACTGGTGATGTGACCCTGGGCAAGTCACTTAACCCCATTTGCCTCAATTTCTTCATCTATAAAATGAGCTGGAGAAGGAAATGGCAAACCACTCCAGCATCTTTGTCAAGAAAACCCCAAATAAGGTCATAAAGAATTAGACACAACTGAAAACAACTAAACAATAGCAACAAAAAGTTGTAGTTAATTTTTATTTATTTTCTTCACCATTTTCCAATTACATTTTAATCTGGTTTGGCTCAGACAGGTTTGAACTTGACATCTCCAAATCCAGCTCTCTCATTCTACACATTTTCTTATTTCCAAATGAGAGAGCTAAGTCTCACAGAGGGGAAGTGATCTGAGCAAGGACACATGACTAGTTGCCAGCAGAGCTGAGACTAGAACTCATGTCTCCTGAATATCAGTTTTTAGTGTACATTGTTTTCCATTGCATCATACTCCCTCTGCCTTTCAGGCCGCTGATTCCTCCTATTGGATTCTGACCTGGATTTCAGAGTTGCCAAGTAGCCGAGCCTATTTCTTCTCCTCCAATCTCAGGGTGAGATACTGCCTTGAGTCTCTTCTACTGGTCTCTGAAGAAATCAGGTCCTTTTGAGGCAGTGTGCAAAAATGAAAAGAGAACTAGATTTGGAGTCAGAGGACCTTATTTGAATCCCACCTCTTCTAGATGCTGCATCCTTAGCTCCTACACTTTCCAACCCAATGGCCTACAGTTTCTGCTCCATATCCCTTCCTTCCTTTGTGTTTGTCCTTTCATCTAAAAGCACATCAACACCACTGCCCAAGCATCTTCTGAATGTATCTTTCTGATAAGCACTCTTGCTCAAAAACCTTCTGTGGCTCCCTGGAATCTCAGAATAAAATGCAAACTTCTCACAGTGGAACTGAAAGCCCTCCACTTTCTGGTTCCAACCTCTTTTCCCAGGCTGTATACCCATACCACCCAATTTCTACATTTCAATCAAACATCTCTATTCCCCATTTTTGTCCTCCTTCCCCATCTCTGCATTACTGCTCCTATCTCTGCATTTTCAAATCCTTCCCTTCCTTCAAGACCCAACTCAGATGCTGCCTCCTCCTTGAAAACTCCCCTGGTGTCTCACCCTAGAAATGCTCCCTTGCCCTTCCTCAGATTTTGCCTGGCACTTTCATTTGCATTTGCCGCATTCTGTCTTAAGTTACAGTTATTTGTACAGAAATGCATCCTTCCACCATCACCCCAATTCAACTGTAGCTTTTTAGGACAAAGGGCATTGGAAAAGTAAGACTGGGCAACAATTCTTATGAAAAAGACCTGAGATTTTTAATGGCCACAAACTCAATATGAGTCAACAGCATGGCACAGTAGCCATAGATGTAATGCAAACTGAGTCTCCTTTAATAGAACATAGTGTTCAGAACAAGCCAGGTGATATCCCACTGTTTTGTGCCCTAGTCATACCACCTATGGAGTATTGTACCCAGTTCTGGGAGCCACACTTTAAGGAAGATACTGATGAACTTGAATTTCCCATCACTGGGAAGTCTTTAAGCAAAAATTGGATTATCACCTGTTGGGTAACCCATTCCTTCACCTGAAAGACTATTTCATTCTTCCTAGGATTCTATTTCTCCCCATGTACCACACTTCCCAAGTCTATTCTTTGCCTTCATTTTAGCCTCCAGTCGCTTCCCCCGGAGATTTTTCAGTGTTTTCTCAAGTTACTACTTCCACTCTGATTTCAATTTTCTCCCTTCCCAATCTTGACCCCATTATTAACTGATTCTCCACACCATCTCCTACCCTGGAATCACTCAGACTCTCATCCTGTCACTGCTCATCCCATGTCAAACTCTGGCCCTTGCTTATTCCCATAATATGCCTCCCCTGCTCCTACTCATGTTATTGCTGAACAAATCACACAACTATATTAAGGACATTACACATTTATAATATCCTACCTCACCTGGAACCTCACTGTAGCAAGGCAGGTCTTTTATTCCTTCCTAACCAGTTCCTTAGCTCACTCTCCACAGAAGCTACCCTAAAACTTATCTTCTTCCCTCTAGCCTCCCACACCATCTCCTTTTCTCATCCTCTAAGCTGAGGACTTTGCCTTTTACTTTATAGAGAAAATTAAGACCATTGGCTGTGCCTTCTCTCTTCCTTCTTCTCTTCACCTTCTATTCTCTTCTTCTTTTCTGCAATCTCTGATGAAGAAATTGCCCTTCTCCTTGCACTCTACAATTATCTTTGATCCCATCCTGTCCCATCTTCTCCAGCATGTTGCCTCCCCTCAATTTTCCCCTCTTTATAATATTCAACCTCTATATACTGGTTCCCCCTCTACTGCCTTTAAATATGTTCATCTCCCTCATCCTTAAAAAACCTTTATCAGACCCTGCCATCCCTTCAAACAAAAATTGGACTATTGCTTGTTGGGTAACCCATTCTATTATCTCTCTTCCCTTTCTTAGAGAAAAGAACCACCTTAAAACTTTCTCTCTTCTTATTCACTCCTCAGTGCTTTGCAATCTGGCTTCAGACCTCATTACTCAATTGAAATTGCTTTCTCTAACGTGAACAACAGTTTCTTAATTGTTTAATCTGATGATCTTTTCTTGTCTCCATCCTTTTTGACCTTCCTTCTATATTTGACACTGTTGATCAATGTCAACATTGTTGATCAATGACCACTGTTGGCCTCTCCTCTTGGACAATCTCACCTCTCTAGGTTTTCATGACATTTCTCCCTCCTTATTCGCCTCCCATCTCTCTGACTGTTCCTTCTCCATCTCTTTTGATGACTCATCTTCCATGTCATACTCCCTTATTTGTGTATGTTTCTCAAGACTCTCCTGGGCTCTATTGCCTTTCTTTCTACACTCTTTCTCTCTCATTGACCTCATCAATTCCCATGAGTTCAATTATCCTCTCCATGTAGATAACTACCAGATCTATATAACCAGCCCCAGTCTGTCCCTGAGCTTCAGTCCCACATCACTAACTCTCTATTGGATATTTCAAAATGGACATTCAGAGACATCTCAAACTTACCCTTCACATCCAACCCTCTTCTAAACTTCCCTATGTCTGTTCAAGCCACCACCTTCCTTCCAGTCTGAACATTATCCTTAACCTTTCACTTTCCTTTACCCCAATAGATTTATCACTCTGTGCCTGAACTGGTAACAAACCCTCAGAACTTAAGTAGGCTGGTCTTTGGATGGTGAATATATTATCTTTTTTTTGGGTAATTTAATCATTTTGTTAATAAGGCCAGCATGTTATTAATAAAAAGATGGTCATTGGCCAGCTCTCTTAGAACAAAGACAATCATGGCTGCCAGCTCACAGTTTATATACCCTTCAAAGAGTAGGTATTCAATGAGGCGCTGAGAGTGACATCATGTCACCCTTGAACAGAGAAACTATGTCTATACTCAGACCACCCCCAACCCATGGGTTATCTAGACAAAAGGATCTGTCTCCACCAAGCTTGAGTAGAACACAATAGGGTTCCCCACCTTGGAATAAATTCCTTATAAGTTTGAGCGGATTCTGACCAAAATTGAGGAGAGTTAATTCAATCTCATTATCGGTAATGTCCTTCAAGAGACTGAACTTTTAAAATCAGGACTTTGGAAGAAGAGGAGAGCTCTGAATGTCCCCAAATTATTCGTTAGTAATAATCATTTCTCTCATTCCCCTATTTGATTCTATTAAGAGGCATGGTCTCCTCAATGAATCACTAACTGATATGACAAACACCTCATCAAAGGTTTCTAACCATGGGACTTATGAGGGGAGACAACGTGAGGGGGGGAAAGGAAAAGATGGACAGGATCGCTTTGACAAAATCAAAAGGAACAATCACCTTTGATAAGTAGAGCTTACAGATAAAAGACACAAAGCGAAAAAGCAAATAGCAAAATAAAATTCATAGATGTGTCTCCTTCTGTTCCTTTGGAAACATCTGATACAGTCGTGTGGTTCGGGTGTGGTCTCAGAACAGTTCTTCTCTGGCTCAGGTCATTTGTAGAAATTCTCTTCTCTGCTAAAAATTTCCTACAAAATTGGTTTTAACACAATTTTAAATTCACTTTGCCAATAACCAGGTCAGATAATGAAAGTTAGCTCAAACCTTATGTCTATTACTAGAAAATCAGATTTTGGAAACTTTCAGACCAGGAAATTTACAATTTTAGATTACCCAATTGTCATATTGATATACACACACACACACACATACACACACACATAAAACTCAGATACAGAAAATTAGAACCTAATTTTTATACTTGGCATTATTCATTCCCCCCATTAGGAGGATGAAATTCCACTAAGGAATTAATAAAACATTTTTATAAGAAGATGAACTCCAATACAAAAATGAATTCATTTAAAAGTTGCCAGATTAACTTCAACTGTAACCAAAGATGTTAGGATGGAATGTATAAACACATAATTTAAGAACAGTGCTTAGAACATACTATTTTTTTTTACTAAGCCTTCCTCAAAACCTTTCCAAGGTGGTGGGACCTGCCAGGAATGTCATGTGGTTTAAATGAAGTAATGGATGTAAAACACTTTGAGAATATTAAAATACTATATACATTCATTGTTCATAATGATTATTATTAGCCTATAGTCATGAGACCTGCAGTCTGGTGATGACTTCATTTCCCAGTCTTCTACTGCAGTCCTGCTGAGCTCAAGTGATGATCATATAGGAGGTAAATGATTAAAAACCAGACTCTGCTGGGTGGATAGTTGTATACACATACACTTTTAAGTTTAAGTTGCATTATTAATACTTTCTTAAGTTTCGAAAGCAGCAAAAGAAATCAAGACCTGATTTGTAGTGATTACTGATTTCTTATTTCTTTGATTCCTTCCAGGAGAGGAAGCAGGTGGTTGGGGCCAGAGGGTCACCTCCCTGTTTTCCTCATTGAAAATCTAATAATGGGCTCTTAGAAAGTTAGAGCTGGCTTCAGCATGTCACTTGACCTGACAGATTTTAAGATCTGCTAGCATAGGCCTAGAGAACTCAAGGTCACCAATATCACAATAAGGCAATAGAGGAAACCTTTAGTGGTGGGAATTTCCATTACAAATTTTAAAATACTTTAAGACCCCATGTTTACATTTCAACTTAGAAACTTCCCACCTTTATCTGAAAGCTATTTCTGCACTCCCATTTCCATCCCTTCCCACCTCCCCTGTACAATGCTTTTGGGAAAGGGAGTATTCTGACAAATAGGGTAGTGATTTAGAGCTTGACGGGATCTAAGAGGTCATTTGGTTTTATCCCCTAATTTTACCAAAAAAGAAAGTGATGCCCAGAGAAGTTGAGGCTTGTTCAAGATCAGACAATTTTTAGGCACCTTTTCTAGCCCCTTCATCACACCAGGAGATGGATGAGCAGTACGATCCTTAAAAAAAGGAGCTCAGACACTCAGGGGGCTGCTGCTTCAGTCCAATGAGAAGACAACTCCATGGCCTGGGCCGCCTGCATGCAGGGTTGTGACTATATGTATCTGCCCCTGCTACTTTGTCACTTGCTTGTTGCCACAGGACTTTGAGGTGGATTAAAAAAATGGTAAAATGGCAAGGGTGATGTCTTTTGACTCATGCATACATTAGATTTAAGTGAAGCAGAGCTGTGCCAAGTCATGGACCTCATTCTCTCTTCCAGAGTCATCTGAATCCAGTGGCAGGACAGAGTCAAGATGACTGGTGATGACTTGAGATGCAATGGATGACGTTGGCGTCTTTGACGTCTGACCAAGGTCTGAATGCTCCACATCACCTGCTTCAGCTGCCTTCATGGCCATTGGAACAAATTGTTCTCATGTATCCTTTTCCTACCGGAAGAAGTCTTCACATGCATGGGGTAGACATCACTCCATAACTCACCAATGGGTTTGAGACCCATTGGTTACCCTAAAGATCACACAAGTAGTAAATGACAGAGTCGGGATTGAAACCTAGATCCTCTGACCTTAAAGAGCACTCTCTCCATCGTACCACATTCTGTGCCATGGATTAGTAACATAGTGCTGCTAAATGGTCACCATGCCCAGAATCCAACCATTAAAAGGCAGGGTTAATGCAATCCAGAAACAAACACCTTAAACTCGTTAGATAATAAATATGTGCTGAGTGAATGAATATGTAAGGATATGTGCTGTGTTGTGTTTTATTGCCTGTCTAGATTATATGTGTCCCCATAGGTCTGTCTAGATATGGCTTTCAGGGAGGCATGAATAGACATATCTCTAGAGTCTTTACTGGGCCCCCTTCTTCAAGGGAGACTTTGATTCCTGCCAGGAAGGGCAGCAGGAGATTGGGGACAGAGATTGGCCCCTCTGTTCTCCTCAAAGAAAAGGGATACTGGGCTAGAATTTTATTTATCCACCCCTCTAAATATTGTTAGTTTAGGGGAAATAATTTTTAGCTTCAGACTGAGCTCTACCACTTAATGGGGAAGGAATGCTTAAAGCTATACATCCACGGTTTGACTCTCTTTCCCACTAAATACTGGTTCCACAATGAACGTACATAGCAGATAAACCCATTTATCCAAACTAATACACAGTATGAATGAAATCTCCCATTGGGAGCAAGTTTTCTCAACTCATCGAAGAGAGAGTCCCAGATCTCACCCAAGGAGAAATCCTCCCAGGTGTCTAGTATAGTAAGCTGGGAGTGGGGACACGATTGAGATTCTAACTCCTCTACATGTTAACTTCTTCCCAGGGTCTTTCATCTTTTTAGCAGTCTGAAGAGAGTCTGGAATCATGTGTCTTCCCTCTGGAAGCTAGAAGCCAGAAGACCAGGATTTCTCTTCTCCCAGGCTTTTACCAACTCTGCCTCCCATGTAGGCATGGAGCACTGAACATTCAATCACCACCAATAATAAGAGTCCCATGCAAATGGGCTTTAAGCCTTGGGTACAAAATGAATGAAATGGAAAGTTGTGGGATGGTGATATGGCATATTCTTAAATATGTGGAATCATGAGGAGATACACAGAAAGGACACAAACATATAGCTCCAAGTCTCAAACAACCTTTTGTATGTGAAATTCCTGAATTTCCCTAAGAAATTCCAAGACTATTCTAATCCCTGGAATTTGTGCTCAGAGGTAGAATGAACAGTCTTTTCAAGGAATGATAGGAATAGAGGTAATTTAATTTCGTTGGTACAAGGTACCAACATACCAATGTACAATGTACATTGGTACAAGGAATGCCCAGGTGAGGAAACTCTCTCTACCACTGTAGGTCAGTACCTTTTCTGAAACTTAGTCATAGGGAGTTGCCTGAGGGTCCTAGGAGGTTAAGAAACCTACATCAGGGGGCAGCTAGGTGGAACAGTGAATAGAATGCCAGGCCTGAAGTCAGAAAGACTCATCTTCCTGAGTTCCAATCTAGTCTCAGACACTTACTAGCTGTGTGACCCTGGGCAAGTCACTTCACCCTATTTACCTCAGTTTCCTCATGTGTAAAATGGGCTGGAGAAGAAGGAAATGGCAAACCACCCCAGTATCTTTGCCAAGAAAACCCCAAGTGGGGTCACAAAGAGTCAGATATGACTAAAACAATGACTGAATAACAAAAAGGGTCCACCAGACAGCATTTGTTATAGGTGAGACTTGAATTCAGTTCCCTCTTGTTCAGAGGCCAGCTTTCTATTCACTATACCATGCTATCTCTCTTTCAAGGAAATAATACTGAAAATTTCAGTCCAATGATATCTTTTGCTCTCGTAACTTCCATTATCTTCTTCCTACTAAAAACAAAAAGAGAAGAAAAAGAAAAATCCACCTGGAGGATATATATGTATGTCTTGGGGGAGAGGGGCTAAGAGGGAGGTAGAATAAGGGATGGGATTCAGAGGGCTGAGCCCCAAGAACTTTAAACATGAGATAATCGTGAAGGCAGCTTTTCACTGCCAGCCCTAATAATTCCTCCAAGCATCTCAGCTGGGACCAATTGTGACATTGACACCAGACATGGCCTCCAGATTTTCCCCAGATTACTCAATCATGGCCCACTAGCTGTGACATTTGGGTGCTAACCACAACCTGCTCTCCAGGGTCACACCCTTCTTGGCCCTAGGATTGTCACCTTCCTTGAAACAAAGGGCTTGGCCCAGTCTTCCCACCCACCAGGGACATTTTGCTTTCCCAAGCTGAATGACTCTTGCATTTTTCCTTTGATGCCTTGGAAGCTGACACAGAAACCTCACCATGAGCTGTGACTTTGATCCATGTAATAGAATCAGGCAGCGGGAGACACTCACATGTGCCGAAAAGCCTGGTTGGCAGCGCGCTTGGGGAAGGCGTGCGCTTGGAGTATTTAATGAGGGCAAGTTCTGGACAAACTGGGAAATGGAGACTGAAAGATGTAAATGGAAGAAGATTATCGCTAGATTCTTATAATTGTCTCACAAAGCCCTCTGGGAATGTGGATAGTGACCAAAGGAGGGCCTCTCTCTCCCATCAGATGATTATTCTGGCTTGGCAGATGGAATAGTGGTTTCTACTTTTTCTCCAATGAAGTTTAATGTTCAAAGCAGAATTTTTTTTTAACCATGGTTTTGTCATGTTTCTACCAACCCCATTCTCTAGCTGATCAATGTGAGTCAAAGAATGCTGAGAACTAAGGAAAATTCATCTGGTTTTTTCTGTTACTGGAGAATACGATGATGTCCTGAGCTCTGACACAATAGACTTGTAAAATCTTAGCAGTAGAGCTAAGAAAGACCTTAAAAATCATCCAGAACAACCCTATTATTTTGAAGATGAGGACATTGAAACCCAGATTTGCCCAAGGTCACCTAGTGGTAAAGCTGACCTTTGAACCCAGGACACTTTTGACTTCAAATTCAGTACTATTGGTCCTCTTAAAAAATGAAGGACAAACACCACCACTACCTGTCTTTCCACTGTACCACATGCTGCGTGAGGCTGATGTAGAAGGAGCACCTGACAGAATCAGAAAATGTAAGGTATAGGCTAGGCTATTCTACATACTTGTGTGTATTCGAGAGCAAGTCACTTGTCTCCTCTGGGTGTCCTGGCCTCATTTTCCTCACTCATAAGATGAGGAGCTTAGATCAGATGATATAAAACTGGTATTCTTAATCAGAGATCCATGACTAGATTTCAGGGGGCCCATAAACTTAGAAGGGGAAAGATGATATCTTTATTTCAATATATCTGGTTTTCTTTGTTAATTCTATGCATTATATCTTATGTATTTAAAGACTTCATTATGAGAAGGGGTCCATTGGCTTTACCAGACTGACCAAGGGATCCATGACACAAATATGGTTAAGAACCTCTAATTTAAAAGGACCTTTTGGTGTTGACAGCCCATGACTCACAGATTCTCTAAATTTCTTCACTTTTCTAGGTCTCAGTTTCTTTGTCTATAAAATACGGAATTGAACTAGGTAATCTTTAGCATCCCTCTAAACTTTGTGATTCAGTTATTCAGTAAATCATTTTTCCTATATGGCCTCAGTATTCCCATAGGTCAAATGGGTGGAATGAAAAATGGAATCTCAGGACCACAAGACTTGAAGATAGAGTTATGCTGAATATAAGTATAATTATCCCTTCCACATTGCGTGGATTAATGGCATATGATCCGGAAAATCCACATAAACTTTTTTGCTTCCCCTTGGTACCAGAGAAGAAGTCTGATTTTTTTTCTTTTTTTTTTCATGGGCTGTTTGCAGTACCTCATTGTAAAATTTGGATTAAGTATTTGGTCGCAGGCTCTGTCATCTGCTGGCCTTCAAGTGTAGCCTGTGGCTTCCGCAAAACTCCCCCAAAATTCCCATTTAACTTCTTATGCTGACCCACGGTATATCAAAACCACGATGGGGAAAGTTGCTATGTGGAAGGGATAACATATTTCTTTCTTGAAAAGTCTGCCCGATCTACTCTGAACAAAGTTTTCAGGGTTTAGACCTATGACAGATTGACTAGAACTTGAGGCTGTACAAGGTGCACCAAATACCCTCAATGTCTTCTTGCAAGGGAGTGAAAGGGTGGGTGGGGGTAGGGATGGGAAGAATGCTTTAACTCTCTCCTTTCTCCTTCTCCTCTCTTCTCCTCTCCTCTCCTCTCCTCTCCTCTCCTCTCCTGTCCTCTCCTCTTCATTCTCTCTATCTCTATCTCTCTGTGTCTCTCAGGCTTTCCTCCTTTGGTTTCAATTATCATCTCTTTGCAAAGAAAGGTCAAATCATTGAAATTATTACTGAGAGAACTAACAGATGTGATTTCTGAGCCACTGTCATGATCTTTGAAAGATCATTGAGAAGTGGAGAAATACTACAGAATGGGAGAAGGACAAATGTCTCAATTTTCCAGAAAAAGTTAAGAGAATGGATTCAACAAGCTACAGGCCAGTAAGCTTGGCTTTGATTCCTGGCACAATTTTAGAATGCAATATCCAAGCGATGGTTAGTGAACTCAGAGTACAGGAAGAGTTGATCACTGGATTGGCATTGCTTCTGTAAAGACAAGTCATGACCAGACGAATCTGATTTCCTTTTTTTTTGACAGATTTTGCTAAATGGGTAGGTTAAAGGAATACTGCAGATATACTGTACCTCAATTTTAACAAAGCAATTGAGAAATTTTTTTGTGATATCATTTTTGTGGCAAAGATGGAGAGATGTGAGGGAGATGATATTTCAGATTGGTTGAATGGTCAGACCCAAAGAGGACTTATTACTAGGTCAGTCTCCAGTAAAATGCCACAGGGCTCTGTGTTTGGTTCTGTGCTGCTTAACTTTCTTGTGAATGGCTTGGATTAAAGGCATAGGTGACATACTGAGCAGATTTACAGATGGCACAAAGCTGGGAGGCATAGTTAAGACACATCTGTTTATTGGCTCTATGAAGGGATAATTTGAACACGGAAGAGGAAAGCAAGTGAGCAATTGTAGAAATAATCTTGTTAACCAGTTCATTTCTCCAACTAGAAACCTATCCTGACAACTCAATTAGTCCTGATTCAGAGTAGGCATTTGATATTTATTGAATTGTATTTCAATATTAACAATGTGAATTTCTAAAAACCCACAGTCTACATTTTGATTAATACAACTAATTTTGAACACCAACAGAACACACTTTAAAATGTATTTTAAATACTACTGGATGTAGGTTCCCCACTTCCCACCAGGAACCTCCATTTTAAGAAGGGCCCCTGGTCCAACCATGTTTACTTCTTCATTACTCTCTGGGCCCTTTTTCTGACTCTGGACTTCTTTCTCCACCATACCCCCATGGGCACCTCTGCCACCTCTTTCTTTTCATCTTCATTTTATTTTTTTGTCTTGCCTCATTAGAAGATAAGCTCCTTGAAAGCAGAAACCTTCTTTATTTTTGCCTCTATTTTATTCCCAGTATTTAGCACAGAACCTGACACATAATAAGTGCTTAATAAATGCATATTAACTTCACTTGAATTGTCTCATTCTACAAAAATAAAATTGAAACAGTAATCTACCAATTTTAAAATTTTGTGTGAAAAACTCACAGATAACTGTGAGCAAAGGACAGCTAGTGGCTCAGTGGATAGAGTGCAGGGCCTGGAGTCAAGAAGATCTGAATTCAAATCTGGCCTCAGACACTAGTTGCATGAATCTGATCACTTAACCCTGTTTGTCTCAGCTTCCTCATCTATCAAACGAGCTGGAGAAGGAAATGGCATACCATTCCTGTATCTTTGTGAAGAAAACCCCAAATGAGGTTTAAAAAGGTTTAAAAAAATTTTGCGATGATACTATAATATAATAATGAGGTAAAATATTAATTTGAGATCTTTCATATACCAAACATGTTAGTTCAGTTTTAAGAAAAACCTTACTCTGTGGTTATATGTGTGCGTATACACACGGAGATATACATATACATACACCTATATATGAAGCCATAAATCTCTGTTATGTACAGCTTTCCCTATTGCTTTCAAAGACAACAATTTACCAAGTTAAGGTCTTTAACAGGTCTCAGTGTGACTAAGGCAATACCCATTTAATGATTAAGACTAGGTAAGAAATGAGGCAGAGAATGGCCTCTTTACCTAGTCCAAAAAAAAAAATCAATCTGGCAGGGGAAGCCCTGAGTGTTTCTGGCCAAAACAGAAACAATTGCTATTTAGATTCACTCTGAGCCAATCAGGGCCCAAACAATGACCAAGTGGATCTTGTTGGCCAATCAATGACCGCAAGAGTGATTTGGGTTTAAGACTTGGTCCTTAAGAAAAAAGAAAAAGGTTTCAAAGATCAAAATTTATGCTCCTTTGGGGAAAGAAAGAACGAAAGAAAGAAAGAAAGAAAGAAAGAAAGAAAGAAAGAAAGAAAGAAAGAAAGAAAGAAAGAAAGAAAGAAAGAAAGAAAGAAAGGAAGGAAGGAAGGAAGGAAGGAAGGAAGGAAGGAAGGAAGGAAGGAAGGAAGGAAGGAAGGAAGGAAGGAAGGAAGGAAGGAAGAAAGAAAGAAAGAAAGAAAGAAAGAAGGAAAGAAGGAAAGAAGGAAAGAAGGAAAGAAGGAAAGAAAGAAAGAAAGAAAGAAAGAAGGAAGGAAGGAAGGAAAGGAAGGAAGGAAAGAAGGAAAG
Source organism: Vombatus ursinus (assembly GCF_900497805.2). NCBI lineage: Eukaryota > Metazoa > Chordata > Mammalia > Diprotodontia > Vombatidae > Vombatus > Vombatus ursinus. Next base: position 8,967,817 of record NW_020954604.1, on the reverse strand, counting down.
GAAGGAAGGAAAGGAAGGAAGGAAAGAAGGAAAGGAAGGAAGAATGAAAGAAAAAAAGGAGAAAGAAAAAGAGAGAGAGAGAGAGAGAGCTGCATTGCCCAACTGGCTAGTTCCAGTTGGGTCCCCAGTGGGGCAGCTCCTATTTCTACTTTCAGAGGTTGAGTGATCTGCTGTGGCTAGGTTATAAATTGAATGTTAGATTGATTGAACATTAGGGGCCAACCCTCTCATTTTACAGATGAGAAAATTGAAGTCCAGAAAGTTTAAATAATTTGTTCAGAGTCACCCTGATAGTAAATCCCAGAAGCAAGATTTGAACCCAGAGTGTAAAGTACAGAAAAGGGAAATATTAGGAGATAAAAAATCAGAAATGCAGGTTGGGACTAGAATGCTCAGAGGACTTTGAATGCCAAGATAAGGAGTTTTTAATCTTAATCTTCAGGCAAAGCAGAGTCTCCAGCAGGAGTATTACATAGTCTTGACTTTGCCTTGGGAGTGAAAACAAAGAAAGTAGATTCACCATCTGAACAGGAAGCTTTGGAAAATACCTAAATTAAGAGTGTAGGAGGAAGAAAAGTCAGGTAAAGGTTTTTACTCATTAAATTTATGGAATTGTTTGCCAATTAACAGAAAATCAACTACAGGCTTTTGGCACATAATTTATTTTTCTGTTAGAAGATAGCCACAAAACAAAAGTGATCAATACAACTTTTTTTTTTTAAAGCAAAACAGTGGATGAAGATACTAACCTCCTGGGCTTTCATTAAGTTCTAACTAATATCTCACATTCTACAGGAAGCCTGCTCCTACACCTCTATTTCTAAAGCCTTCCCTCTGTTAATTATTTCCTATTTATCTTGTATGTAGCTTGCTTGGTATATATTATTTACGTTTCTACCCCATTAGATTGTGAGCTTCTTGAGGGCAGGGATTGTCTTTTGACTCATTTTGAATCCCCAGCGCTTAGCACAGTGCCTGGCAGTAATAGATGCTAGATAAATGTTGATTGATTGATTGATTAATGGGGCTAAGAGCTCCAGGTCCATTATAGGACTAATCACAGAGAAAAACTATGAGAGAGTATGTTCAAAAGTCCAGAAGACAGACAATTAGAACTCATCCAGGAAATCTGGAGAGGAAGGAATGGATTGATATATCATGAAATAAACAGCAGGATTTAAAGATAGTTCAGGCATGGGGAGGACGCCAAATGTGAGATTACTTTGAGGCTTCATGCTCAGGAGGTAGCTGAAATAGCTGTGATTCCCACTGTGATAGGGAAGTAGGGTCCAGTGGAGGAAAGAGGAACAGATGTGTCATCTCCATGGTTACATTGAATTGGCCAAGAAACAACCAGGTCCACTGAGTTCCTTCTTGCCTTCCTCAGGAAATCAAAGTAAGAGCATTCCCACCAGGGGGCCTACCCTTGCAAGGTCATCTGCCCAATTATACTGACTCAGCAGGCTTGAGAAGTCCAGAGAAACCTTTCTGGGTGGGGTGAGTTGGGGGGGGGAATAAAAAGTCCTAAACTTTATTATTTTGAGATCCTCCCACCCCTGGAAGGAAGCATTGAAACTCTACCCTTTACAAACAAAGGGCCAAAGCTGTGGTACTCACCAGTGGTTCATTGGTTACAACGAGTTATTTTTACTCAGACTTCTGGAAGGGCCATCCGGTCCTGGTTACATGATCCCACTCACAGTAATCATAACAGAACCAAACCACAATGGAAAGACTCAATGCCTGACACACTCTTATCATTACTGTGGACATATGGGACCACAGTGACTGAGACAAGTCTCAGCATAATTTGGAGAGTGGTATGAGACCACCCAGAGCCTTTCAGCGGAAGTCCCATAAAGAAAGGACAGGAAGAAAAGACTTCTCAGTCACCAAATAGGTAGAAAGATCTATCTCCCTCCATAAAAGCTTTGAATAAACCTGACAGCCTCATAAAAATAAAAGCCAACCTCCAACGTTTGATAGCTGCTCTCATAGGGACCACAATATTGACAAATTCCTAGGGATTTCATTTCTCACTTAAGGTGCCTGATGGAGGTGTTCCATATCCTGTGTACATTTAAGCAATTTTGGGAACCTAACAAAGAACCAAACCCATACCCAGACAAGAACAATTCATGAAAATCTTGACTTAGGATGGTGTATATAGCTTGGGTTTTTCAGGTTTTGCCCCCAAATTTGGTTATATGAAGTAGGAATAAAGCCAACACTCTATAACCACAACACATTAGTGCTCTTGATACCCTGGTTTATCTCCCTCATATCAAAGACCTTCGATGGTGCCTCATTGTCTACAAAATGAGTCCAAACTTCATACTTTATTACTGAAAGCCATTCACAATGGGGCTGGAGTCAACTGCTCCAAATTTATATCACAGGTCTACCCTATACAAACCTTCCACTCCAGTGAATATGAGTGAAATTCTACCTCAGATACTGACTGTGTGACCTTGGGTAAACCTTTCTGTGCTTCTTTTTCTTCATGTGTAAAAGGAAGGTTTAGATCTGATAACCTCCAAGTTCCCTTCAAACTTTATATCTGTGATCTTATGATCTATTGATCCTAAGTCTCACCTCCTCTGTGAAGTCCTCAATTGGAAATAGGAGCTTTCTTGAGAGGAAGGACTTGAGTCAGAGTCTCAAAGTCACTGGGATCAGGTCTTTGAGTCAACACCAATCACCACTGCTTCTCCCCTGCCACAATGAGTTGAGGGAACTGAAACAAATGGAGTGGTGAGAATCCAGGTTCAGAGGTGAGAAAATGTCTTTGCCAGAGCTGGGAATAGCCACTCTCATTTTCGTATGGTCAGGTATAAGGAAAATACTTCTCTCATCCATGGTTCTGAATTGTTGGTGCACTTTGATAAGGTCAAATTCTCTGACAGTGAGAACCATGGAGCTTGATAGAAGCTACGCAATGTTTTTGGTCCTTCCCTCAGTAGATTTTCTTTGGTTTTGAAGGCCCTAATATTTTTTTTCTTCTGCTTCAGATAGTTTAAATACATTCTTGCTCAAAAGCAAAGGGGTGAATTAGAGAAGGAGTTTTTAACCTGAGACCAATGAACTTCTATTTTTAAAAAATGATGATTATATTTCAATATAATTGATTTCCTTTGCAATACTGATTATTTTATTTTATGTATTTAAAAACATCATTCTAAGACACAGTCCATAGAGTTCACAAGAGTGCCAAAAGAGTCCATAACCCAGAAAGGTTAAGAACTCCTGTATTAGACAGACTTTTATATGTGTTTTTTTTTAAACCACCACTATTGATTGTAGTATTTATTTCCTAAACTACTGCTACTATTTTTATTAGGTTCCTATCTTTTTATTATGTGTAACTAATGTTTTTTTTTAATCTTTATTGTTTTTAACATTCTTTTCTTTTTAAATTTTGAGTTTTAAATTCTCTTTGTTCCTCCCATCCCTCCACATCCACTGAGAAGACAAACAATATGATATCAATTATATAGGGGAAATCATGCAAAACATATTTCCACATTAGCCACATTGCAAAAAATAAAGTGAGAAAATTATACTTTAATTTACACACCAAGTTCATCATCCACCTCTCTGGAAGTAGATAGCATTTTTTTTTTTTTTATCAAAGTCCTTTGGAACTGTCTCAGACCATTGTGTTGATTAGAGTAGCTAAGTCTTTCACAGTTGATCATCATTAAAACAGTGCAGTTACTATACACAATGATCTCCTGGTTCTTCTCATCTCACTTTGCATCAGTTCATATAGGTCTTGACATGTTCTTCTGAAACCCCACCCCTCATCATTCCTTATAGCACAATAATATTTCAGCACAATGATACGCCATAATTCATTCAGCCATTTCCCAATTGATGGACATCCTTTCAATTTGCCATTCTTTGCCACCACAAAAAGAGCTGCTATAATTATTTTTATACCTACAGGTCTTTTTCCTTTTTCTTTGCTCTCTTTGGGATATAGACCTAGTAGTGGCATTACTGGGTCAAAGGGTATGGACAGTTTTATAGCCCTTTGGGCCTAGTTCCAAATTGTTCTTTAGAATGGTTGGACCAGTTCACTACTCCACCAACAATTCATTAGTGTGCCTATTTTCCCTCATCCCCTCCAGCATTTGTCATTTCTAATAGGTATGAGGTGATACCTTAGAGGTGTTTTAATTTGCATTTCTCTAATCAATGGAGATTTAGAGCATTTTTTATATGATTATAGCTTTAATTTCTTCTTCTGACAACTGCCTATTTTGCCTATCCTTTGACCATTTGTCAATTGGGCAATGACTCTTATTTTTATAAATTTCACTCAATCCTCTACATGTTTGAGAAATGAGACCTTTATCAGAGAAACTTACTGTAAAAAATTTTTATATTACTTCATTGTCTATGGTACCTTTTAGCAAAATGTAGTTTCCCTGATTATTTCTTTTAATTAGGTCTATTTTCGCTTTTTGTTTTGTCTGAGATCATGATTACTACCTCTGCCATTTTTACTTCAGCGGAAGCATATTAGATTCTGCTCTAGCCCTTTATTTTAACTCTGTGTGTGTCTTTCTGTTTCAAGTGTATCTCTTGTAAACAACATATTGTTGGATTATGGTTTCTAATCCATTCTGCTATCTGCTTCTGTTTTATGGATGAACTCATCCCATTCACATTCATAGTTATGATTACTAACTATGTATTTCCCTCTATCCCACTTTCCTGTTTCTTCTTCTACTCTCTGTCTTTGTATCCTGTGCCTCCTCAAAAGTCTATTTAGCTTCTAACCACTGCCTTCCTTAATCTGTCCTTCCTTTTATCATCCCCCCTTTTCCCCTCCTCCTCCTATTTCTCTATTGGGTAATATAGATTTCTATATGACCTGAGTATACACCTGAGTGTGTGTGTGCATACATACATACATACATACATACACACACATATATATATATTCTTTCCTCTTTGAACTAATTCTGTGGAGAGTGAGATTCAAGCATTGCCTGCCACATGCCCTCCATTTTCCCCTCCACTGTAAAAACTCTTGCACACCTGTTTTATGTGCAAAATTTTTTCCTGTTCTACCCCTCTCTTCCCCCTTCTCTCAGTACATCGCTTTTTCTCATCTCTCAATTTTTTTTGGAGATCATTCCAACATAATCAACTCACACCTATGCCCTTTGTCTATGTAAACTCCTTTTAACTATCCTAATAATGATAGAGAATTAATTTAGGTAATTTAGGAATTAATTAGAATTAATTTAGGTAATTTAGGAATTACCTGAATCATCTTCCCATATGGGAATATAAACAGTTTAACCTTATTGATATCCTTATGATTTCTCTTTCATGTTTACCTTTTCATACTTCTCTTGAGTTGTGTTTGAATGTCACATTTTCTATTCAGCTCTGGTCTTTTCATCAAGAATGCTTGAAATTCTTCTATTTCACTAAATATCCACTTTTCCCCTGAAGGATGATGGTCAGTTTTGCTGGCTACATTATTCTTGGTTGTAATCCTAGCTCTTTTGCCTTCTGGAATGTCATATTCTAAGCCCTCCACTTCTTTAACATGGAACCGACTAAATCTTGAGTAATCCTGACTATGGCTCCATGATATTTGAATTGTTTCTTTCTGACTACTTGCCTATTGTCTCCTTGACATCGGAGTTTGGAAATTTGGCTACAATATTCCTGGAAGTTTTCCTTTAGGGGTTTCTTTCAGAAGGTGATTGATGGATTCTTTCAACTTCCTTTTTACCCTATGGATCTAAGATATCAGGGCAGTTTTCCTATATAATTTCTTAAAATATGATGTCTAGGCTCTTTCTTTGATCATGGCTTTCAGGTAGTCCAATAATTCTTAATTTATCTCTCCTCAATCTATTCTCTGTGTCAGTTGTTTTTCCAATGACATATTTCACATTTTCTTCTTTTTCATTCTTTTGACTTTGTTTTTATTGTTTCTTGATGTCTCATTGAGTCATTAACTTCCACTTGATCAATTCTAATTTTTAAAGAATTATTTTCTTAAGTGAGCTTTTGACCTCTTTTTCCATTAAGCCAATTCTGATTTTTAAGTTCTTCTCTTCAGAGAATTTTTGTGCCTCTTTTACTATTAGGCAATTTTGTTTTTTAAAGTATTACTTTCTTCAATATTTGTTTATGCCTCTTTTGCCAAGCTGTTAATTCTCTTTTCATAATTTTCTTGTATCACTATAATTTCTTTTCCCAGTTATCACAGACTACCTCCTAAGTTTTCTTAGGGCAGAAAAGTGTCTCATCCTGACCTTTCATTGGCTCTGCCACTCCAAAATTTTATTTTAGCATTATTTTAAAGTTGTTTGGAAAGGAATGTTGGGAGAATTTGGCTGGCTTTCTCCCTCTAATCCACATCTTGACTCCACCTCTTATCTTTTTTAAAAGAAGGTTTCCATTCCTCAAATATTTCTGATTTATCCCCAATAGTGCCATTAATATGAAGAGTGAGGTAAATAGAGTTAGTCTCAGAGTCAGAAAGATCTGTGTTCATGTCCCACCTCAGACATATTCTGACTGTGACCCTGGCAAGTCACTCAACTCTAGGATTCCATGAAACTCTCCAAGACTACAAGTTGCTATGAAGTAGCTGATCTGTACTGGTGAAGGGAGTGTCCTCACTGTGAGTTTTTTGCTCCAATGAAATCAGAGACAGACAGGCAGGCAGGTAGACAGATAGAAAGTAGACAGAGACAGAGAGAGATAGGCAGAAATGGACAAACAGTCAGAGACAGGCAGAGATGGACAGATAAGCCAAGATAGACAGAGAGGCAGGCAGAGATGGAGACAGAGAGAGATAGATAGGCAGAAATAGACAAAGACAGGCAGAGACAGATAAACAAAGAGATAGGGAGAGAGAGAGGGAGAGAGAGAAGAGAGAATATTTCCTATTTATTTATATGTGCACATATTTTCTACCCCCTTCCCCCCATCTACCCCTAATTGAATAAAATATCTTTAAGGGTAAAGACCATTCTGTTACTGTCTTTGCATACACATTTGTCCCGGGCAGTTTATTTCCATCAGCTAATGCTTTATTTTGACTGCTGTGACCCACCTCACTGCTTGAGATGGTACTGAAGTAGACATGTCTACTTCATTGAAGGCAGGTTGCAATGGCTCAATCCTGAATTATTATTGTTATTATCATGCTTATTATTAGCCATTATCTACTTTGCCTGGGAAAGTGAAACTCCCATTTTGGGAGTCTCTTTTCCTAAGTAGAAGGAGCTTTTTGTATTAAGTATGGTTTATTGAAGTTTTTTTTTTTTTTTCTCTTTTGGCTTGCATGTTAAGGGTTACTAGTTTTCTTGGAAGGATGGCTACTTACAGCCTCATAAATTTGCTTGTCAAAAGTGCACCCGTTTTTTTTTTTGCTTTAATTTAATTTCTGCAAAAAAAAAAGGGGGGGGTTTGCCCTCCCCACTCTAAAGTAACAGTCTTTCTGTCAAAGTTCTTTTCAGCCTCTTTATTAGTAACCAAGTTGAGCAGACTGCCCACCCGGAGATAAATAACTGCCACCTGTCAATGTCATGGACCATATATCATTCTTAGCTTAATTATGAGAACCAGTCCATCATAGGTTTTCCCCCAGACAATAGGCGCCTACATCTGAGGCTGCTGAGGGTCAGAGCCTAATCATGAATATAGAAAGTATTGTCCGCAGGCTAGGCTCAGTGCTCCAGCCAATTAGCCTTCAAAAAGACAGTCTACAATTTCAGGCACTTGGCCAATTAGCATTCATAAATCTGTAAGAACACTTGAAAAGCAGGGAGCCTTATTGATAAGAACTGACATCGGTAGTGGGATTTTTCATTGCATAAGCAGGACCAGTCCAGCCTCAGACTGCATTACTGCCAAAGACATCCTTGGATCTTCACACAGACATGGCAGGCGCTTGTATTGGTGTAAGGAGAGCTTGAGCAGGACCAAGGGCTGTGACTCAGTCACACTAACTTCCTTATTGTTCCTCAAACTTGACACTCCAGTCTCCCAACTCTACATTTTCACTGGCTGTCTCCCATGCCTGGAATACCCTCCCTCGTCATCTCTGCCTCCTGGCTTCCCTCAAGTCTCAGCTAAAATCTCACCTTCTACAGGAAGACTTCCCCAATCCTTCTTAATCTTAGTGCCTTCCATCTGAGACGACCCTCAATTTATATAGAACGTATATAAATTTGTATTTTAAAATTATATATAAATTTATATTTATATATAAATTATATATAATTTATATTTATATATAAATTATATATAAATTTATATTTATATAATTTATATAAATTTATATTTATATATAAATTACATATAAATTTATATTTATATATAAATAATATATAAATTTATATTTATATATAAGTTATATATAAATTTATATTTATATATAAGTTATATATAAATAAGTTATATATAAATATATATTTATATATAAGTTATATATAAATTTATATATAAGTTATATATAAATATATTTATATATAAGTTATATATAAATTTATATTTATATATAAGTTATATATAAAATTATATATAAAACTTGTTTGTACGTAGTGGCTTGCATGTTGTCTCTCCCAATAGATTGTGAGAGATCTTGAGAGTAAGGACTATTTTTTGCCTTTCTTTATATCCCTAAGGCTTAGCAAATACATGGCATGCAGCAGGTGCTTAATAAATGCCATTTGACTGACTGACTGATCAAGGAATCTAAGAGCAGCATTAGAATTCCAAGTACCTACTATTCACCCCAGACCTGGATGGTTGTTGCTCATATCTGCAATAACTCATGTTTTTCAGTAAATCTTACTGTAATACAGCTAGGTGGGACAATGAATAGAGTGCTGGACCTGAAGTCAGGAAGAGTCATCTTCATGAGTTCAAATCTGGCCTCTGATGCTTACTAGCTGTGTGACCCTGGACAAGTCACCTAACCTCTGACTGCCTAATAAAAATGGATCTGCTGGAGAAAGAAATGGCAAACCACTCCAGTATCTTTGTCAAAAAGATCCCAAATGGGATCATAGAGAGTTGGACACAACTGAACAAGAGCAACAATAAAAGTGTTTGAGCTGGGGAATAACATGGTCAGACTTGCACTCTAGGAATTTCTCTTTGGCATGGATTGGAGAGGAGAGGCTGGGGGCAAGGAGCCCAGTAAGGAGTGTTCAGGCCCTCATTACCTCTGGATTACTGAAATGGTACAGAGATAATGAGGGCCTGAAGTTGGGTGATGGCCGTATGGGTAAACAGAAAGAGATGACTTGAAAACAAATGGAGGTGGGGGTGGGGGTGGGGTTAGACAGAACTCTCCAAATTGCTTTGGTAAGTATCCCCTTTCTAGGAGGGCTTTAGATAGTCTTTCATAATGGAGATTCCATTTCAGCTATGAATTGTTCTAGACCAGGGGTGGGGAACCTGTAGCTTCCAGGCCACATGTGGCCTTCTAGGTCCTTGAGAGTGCCCTTTTGACTGAGTCCAAGTTTTACAGAACAAATTCTTTTATTGAGGGGATTTATTCTGTGAAGTGTAGAGGGCCACATGTGGCCTCGAGGCCGCAGGTTCCCCACCCCTGTTCTAGAGGCCACTGGGGTCCCTTCCAACTCTAAAATTCTATGAATCTGTTGAGAGCATACAGTAGACACAATATCTTACACCTCTAGCTCCCGTCTCTCCAAGGAAAGGAGGTAAGCATTTTCCTTCATCCCTTTTCCAGGGCTGAAACTGGTCATTGTGATTACATGTTGTTCAGCTTTCTTCTAGTGTTCTTTTCCTTTGTATTATTGTAGTAATTGGGTCTATTGTTCTCTATTCTGCTGACTTCTCTCTGCATCAGCTTATAGAAATCTTCCCTCTCTTCTACATTTAATATTTTTGAAAAGGCTGAACACACCTAAGTGCCCAAAGGTACCCCTGATGGGATTGACTTCCCACAACGAACTCACTTGGCCCTAGATTCAGCTTCAGACTAAATCCCCAACTGCATTCTGCTCAGGTGGGCTCCAAGCTTGGAAAACAGCCCTATCCCCCCAGCCCGGGCTTCCACTGGCCATCAATCACTGGATTAGCAGCCAGAGCTCTTTTCTTTCTCATTTACCAACCTAATGAATCACTGAGCTTTGGGTTACCCTATTGGGCCTGCAGGGGCACTGCCAGGACTATTTAAGGGCAGAATATGGGCTGTGGTGGTAGGGTAAGTTGGGAGGAGGGGAGGGAAAAGGGGAGGGGGGATAAAGAGAGAGGGATGAAGGAAAGGGAGTGGGGGGGAGAGAGAGAGAGAGAAGAAAGAAAAGAGAGCGAGGAGGGGGAAGGGGAGAAAGAAACGGAGAAAGAGAGGGAGAGTGCAAAATAAAAAATCCAGACTTTATGGGTCCACCATTTTATCATGTAATATTCAAATATTAGCCCCTCTTCCAAAAGAGCTGTTCACTTACTGCCTTTTCCCTTTGTAATCTCTCCAAGAAATACTCAGGCTGCTGAACAAAAGTCCTCATTCATTAAGACTTGGCTGGGTGCAAACAAGTTCACAACTTGATAATCCCCTTCAGCCCTTATTAAATCAGCTTCGCTCTGCAGGTGTGAAGCCAGATGCGAAGGAGGAGAGCAGGCCCTGGAGCCAGGTTTGCTGTTGGGTTCTTAGTCCCCTAGTCCTTCCCAGGGGCCTTTTCAGTCCTTTCTCTGCAGTGGACGAGAGCCCCAAGCTTGCCCTAAATTTAGAAGCCTCAGAGCTCTCCTGCTACACCCAGGTTGTTAAGGGAGCCATGCTGGGAGGTAGCCAGTTGGTTACCAGTGGGCATCACCTTTCCCCCCACAACCAGATCATTTCCACAGCTTCCACAGCAATCTAAAAGCAGATGCTTAAGAAAGAAACATAACAGGAATATCTATTTAGAGAGGGAAAGAGAGGAAGCATAATATGGGCCAGAGTTCTGACTCAAGAGACAGAAGACCTGAATTCAATTCCTACCTTTGACATATCATCTCTATGACCTCCAGCTAGTCACTTAATCTCCTGGGATTTCAATTTCCTCCTCTGTAAAATGAGAGGCTAGACTAAGAAGCATATTTAGATTTGATATCAGGAAGAACTTTTTTTTTTAATTTTTAATTTATTATTATTATTTTTTTTTAGGCAATTGGGGTTAAGTGACTTGCCCAGGGTCACACAGCTAGAGAACTTTTTAATAATTAAGGCTGTCTACAAGTAGAATGGTTACTGTTGGGATTAGGGAAGACCTTATGGGTAATTATACTAACTAGCATTTTTATATCACTTTATAGTTCACAAAATACTTTGTGAATATTGGCTCACTTGGTTTTCATGATCTCCATTTTTCAGTTGAGGCACTTGAGGAAGATAGAGGTTAAGTGACTTGTCCAGAGTCACATATCTAGAAAATATCTGAGGCTCGATTTGAACTCAGGTCCTTTTGACTCTAGGACCAGTGCTCTATCTACTGTATACCATCTAGCTGCCTAGTTTACTTATTTCAGTCATGTCCAACTCTTCATGACTCCATTTGGGGTTTTCGCGGCAAAGATACTGGAGTGGTTTGCCATTTCCTTTTCCAGCTCATTTTACAGATGAGGAAACTGAAGCAAACAAGGTTAAGTGACTTGCCCAGGGTCACACAGCTAGTAAGTTTCTGAGACCAGATTGGAACTCGGAAAGATGAGTCTGCACTCTACCCACTGTGCCACCTAGCTGCCCTCAGCTGCCTAAGCAGCATGGCATAGGGTTGTTGTTGTTGTTCAGTCCTTTCAGTCCTATAGGGCAGTGGTGTCAAACTCACTAGAAATTGGGACCAATTAAAAGAATCCTCAAAGGCCGCATGTTCACTTTTAAATTTTAATGTCATCTGTGTTTTATTGTATTTTTGTTTATTTTGTTAAACATCTTACAATTATATTTTAATCTGATTCCTTGCAAATGGCATCTAGTGCAGGAATTCCATCCTGGACCTGGAATTAAGAAGAATTCAGAGGAATTGGGCTCAAATCCCTGCCACTGCCACTTGGCTCTGTGACCCTCAACTACCACTCCACTAGAGAGATAGTCTACATTTTACTAGATTATAATCTCCTTGAGAGTCTCCAGGGACCATATATATCATTTTGTCATAAATTTAGAGCTAAAAGATATCTTAAAGGTCACCTAGTCCAACTTCCTCGTTTTTACAGGGAAATGAATTCATTATAAATGAAATAACAATGCCTCAGTTTCCTCATCTGTAAACCCACCATCTTTCAACCTTTATTTCTTCAATAACAGATTGGGGTGGGGGGAGGGAGAGAGATATCAGGGGAAGAGAACCTTTGAAGTTTGGATTGTCAGAGGGCCACACTTGAGGACCTAGAGGGCCACATGTGGCCTTGAGGCTGTAGGTTCCCCACCCCTGGGTGGTCCCTAAGGTTCCTTCCAGCTTTGAACCTATAATTCTATGAGCTAGCACTTGCACTGGGTTTTGAAGGAAGAGAAAGATGTCAACACTGTTTCAGAGAGCAGGAAGGAATTGGTTCTTGGCATAAAGGCCTGACCTACTTAAGTCTAGTTGGGCAGATAGGACAGGAAAAGATAAACTAACAATTTATGGCAGAATATGCTAACTGACTCTTGGAGGAGTGAACCGTCTATGTCATTATTAGTTATAGAAATACAGATTTAGAACTGGAAGGACTTTAGGGCCCATATAACACCCCTACCTCGATTTATGGAAGAGGAAACACTCCCAAAGAGGGGAGGCAGTTTGCCCAAGGTAATACAGCTAGTAAGTGTCTCAGTCAGGATTGGACCTGAGGCTTCTGATGTCAAATAAAATTCTCTTTCTCCCACACCAGTGTTACTGTGTCAGCAGGAAAGTGAGATCATTTTCAAAGGGGTAGCTAAAACCCAGGGCACATTCTAGTAATAAGGTTGGGGTGGAATGGGGTGAGAATGCAGAGTAAGGGACTCTAGGTCAGGCAGGCAGGGGTAGCTGAGGCATGGGTGGGGCTCTACATGGCTGAGAAGGGTAGAGGGGGCTGAAGACAAATCCCCTATTCTTTGCCATTTTTTGGAGGGCTGGACCCTGGTGTTCTGTTTCTGCAAAGAAATGGACTGATTTACTAAAATGCCACATTTAATTGCAAGCAAATGGGAGCTGAGTTTTACTGAGTTTTACTCCTCCCATTAGCCCTGGCAAGTTCCTGACAGCTCCACACATTACCCCCGCAATTCCTCCTCTCCTTCTGACTCAAGAAAATATGAATAAAAAAACAAAACATGAGAATTATAGCATTCTGTCCTCATGTTCAATGAAGTCATATTCCGTGGCTTTATCTCTTCTCTGTCTCTCTGTCTCTCTGTCTCTGTCTCTGTCTCTGTCTCTCTCTGTCTCTCTCTCTTCTCTCTCTCTCTTTCTTCCCTGTTTGCCTCAGTTTCCTCATCTGCCTACACATACACCTTCGCGCATGCACTCACACTCAACACACACACACACACACACACACACACATATTTGTCTCACTACCACTCTACCAGAGAGATAGTTTACATTTTACTACATTGTAATCTCCTCAAGAGCAGGGACCATATATATCATTTTGTCATAAATTTAGAGCTAAAAGATACCTTAGAGGTCACCTAGTACAACCCCCTCATTTTTACAGATGAGGAAACTGAGGCCCAAGGAAATGAATTCATTATGAATGAAATAACAATGTCTCAGTCTCCTCATCTGTAAAATGAACTGGAGAAGGAAATGGCAGACCACTCTAGTATCTTTGCCAAGAAAACCCCAAATGGGGTGACAAAGAGTTGGACATGGACTGAAAAACAACTGAACAACAAGAAGCACCATGTTGTTTGTCTCAGTAGAATCAATAAACCAACAGGTATTTATTAGACACCTACAGTATGCTAAGTACTGTGCCAGACACTGAAGGTACAAAAACAAAAATGAAATAACTTCTGCCCTTGAGAAGTTTACATTCTATCACAAAAGATGTGTGTACATGCACACATGTGTTTATGTGTGTGTGTAAATATAAATATATATACAAGGTAGTATCAGGGTATGATGGGGGAAAGGCGCTAGCATCTTGAGGGAGGCAGGGATGGAAAGAGGAGTAGCAGGAAAAAGTTTTCTGTAGAAAGCGGCCTTGAACCTTGAAGGTAACTAAGGCTTCAAAGGAGAGAAAGTGGGGAGCCACCACCAAGGTAAGATATGGGGTATCTTATTTGAGAGACAGTAAAAAGTTTGGCCACAGCCAGATTATGAAGGGCTTTAAATGCCAAAGGGAAGAAGTTAAAAAATCCTTGAGGATAAACATTGAATTGGTTTTTCTCCATATCCCAAGTGCCTAGCACAGAGCTTGGCTCTCACCAAACACTTATTGAAATGATAGAGATGAGGCTTAATCTTCTTGATGTAGGTGAGGAAAATTGAAAGAAATGGGTAAAAGTTGCACAGACTAGTCTCTGCCCTCTCTCTATAAGGAAAAATTTCCTAACAATTAGTGTTATATACAAGTGTAATGAATTGTCTCTAGTCTAAAGGTAGTGAGGTCTCCATAATGAAAGTATTTTAAAGGCAGGACAACTAATCATCAAAGATATGGCTCTATAGAGGTATGGAAATGGACAAGATGGTATTTTTTGATCCTTTCCAACTCTGGGATTCTGCAAATACCATCTCTGAAATGCTGCCAAAGTTGTCCTGCATCTGAGCTCGTTGCAGAAATATCCGTAACTTAGAAATTCCATTTCAGATTTCTTTTGGCAGAGACAACTTCTTTGGTGAAAGAAGAACTCTACCTTCTGAGAGTTTCCGTGGAAACCACCTGGTCTTATTTTACTCATAACAGCAGGGGTGGGCTAGCCTGCTTACCACAGAAAGGAAAAGGACTGAATTCTGAATGTAGATCCATTTCTAATCTGCAAATGGAAAAGCTGCATGATAATAGCTCACAATTCACAGTGCTTTGTGTGTGCATGTATACACATATGCATATGTGTACACACATATATCAAAGTTTTCCTCATAACACCTCTGTAAGGCAAATGGTGCGGATACAATAGTACTCATTTTACAGTTAAGGAAACTGAGGCTCGTGGAGGGGAAATGACATGTCCAAGGGCCAATGTTGCTTCAAGATTTCTTCACTCAAAGGTGAAATGATTCGTCCAAGGGCCTATCACACAAACAAATGGTTTTCTCTTCATTGACCTTCCCGAGGGGAGAGAAACCATCATAAAATTTGTTTATGAGAGTTTGTTGAGTTTTATGAGTTCACTTAGGGGAAAACGAAAATGGTCATCCGGGAATGGAAACCAGTGATCCCAGATTTAGAACTGAAAGAGACTAAGGGAGTGTTGAGTCCAGCCCCCTCATTTTATAGATGAGGAAACTGACCCTCAGAAAGAGGAAGTTCCTTGACCCACATCATACATTTAGAAAATGGTGGAGTAAGGACCTGAACTCATATATTTTGACACTTTTGCCACTGTCCCAGGTCAAACAAATACCCCCTTGGAGTAGGGTTTCCAATCAATGAGGACTCCTGAAAGGAGTTCTGGATTTGGATTGGAAGAGTGAACATAGCTGTGAATGTGTCTCTTTTTCTCTGAGTATTAATTGTAATATGAAGGGTCAGGGAGGTCTCTTCAAGCACTAAATGCTGTGTTGGAGAAATGAGGATATGAGTGGAGAGAATATCATTCCTTTGATTCATAGGCTCAAGGAAAAGTTTGATATTGGATAACTAGTGATCAATGTCAGTAGTGTATAGAGAACCTAGCTCAAGGTAATGAAGACTCAAGTTCAAGAAGACTCAAGTTGCCTCTGCCACATATTGGCTGTGACTAAGTCAATTACCATCTCAGAGTCTCCCCAGATTCCTCTCCCTCCAAGAAATAGACACACAACTCTTTTTTGATGTTTTTGTAGAGGCAATTGGGATTAAGTGACAAGTGACTTGCCCAGCCAGTAAGTGTCTGGAACTGGATTTGAACTCAGGTCCTCCTGACTCTAGGGTTAGTACTCTATCTGCTAAGCCACCTAGCTGCTCCCAAAATACACACAACTCATGAAGTTTATAAGTTGCAAAGCAGGTACTGATTAGCATCTGTAGACAGTTTCCTCAACAGGAGTTAACTACCAAATTCCCAAACTACCCCCTAACCTTCATATAACTTTTTTTTATAATTAGGCTATATTTCTACCATTTCTACCATTTTCACAAAAGTTTCTTGGGTCTTTTTGGCACAGGAGTTGTCACTCCCCTAATAAGTAGAAAAGAAAGACAGACTGTGCTAACTTGGTGGGGAGCCAATATACAAATAACCAGGTCTTTTTTTCTTCCTTATAATCTTCATTTTGCTACTCTCCACAATCACTGACAAGCTTTCAAAATTGCTACAATCTGAAGAAATCCATTTGTGGCACCTATCCAGTGGAAATAACGTGTCATTGATATTGATAGAGCCGGAATAGTGCCATTAAAAAAATGTGTCAACTGGCAGGCTCTGTGCTCAGAACAGGTTCTTGCTGCTCTTCAAGCACTGAATTTATGACTGCCATTCATTGTGGTACACTCTTTCTTTTGTTCTAGGTGGCACAGTGGACAGAGTGTTGGACCTGGAATCAGGAAGACTCATCTTCATGAGTTCAATTCTGGCCTCAGGTACTTACTAGCTGTGTGACCCTGGGCAAGTCACTTCACCCTGTTTGCTTCAGTTTCCTCATCTGTAAAATGACATGGAGAAGGAAATGGCAAGCCACTCCAGTATCTCTGCCAAGAAAACCCCAAACAGGGTCATGCAAAGTTGGACATGACTAAAAAAAATGACTCAACAGCAATATTGTTGTAGTTGTTTGTTGTTGTTAATGTATGAATTCTCACCTATGTGAACCTAAAAGCAGCCCCCACTGTTTATTTCCATGTGGGGGAAAAACCCTCAATAGTTTAAAGTTATTCTTTCTTGATTTCTCTCCAGTTAGGGCTGGGAGTAGAGTGGGGTGGGTAACTATTCTCTGTTTGCTTTTGGTTAGGCAATGGGGTTAAGTGACTTGCCCAGAGTCACACAGCTAGTAAGTGTTATGTGTCTGAGGCTGGATTTGAACTCAGGTCCTCCTGAATCCAGGGCCAGTGTTCTATCCACTACGCCACCTAGCTGCCCCGGTAACTATTCTTATTGAGGATTAAGGTTCAGATTTTTATATCTGATATATTGGTTTTCTAAAAATGAAGGAGTTAGACTCTAACATCCCACATTTTGAGATTTTTCAAGGTCCTTTAATTACCAGTACCTCACTAAAGTCTTCCCTTCTAGTTGGGTTCTAGTATTATTCTAATTTTAAAAATGAAAAAATTGAGTTTCAGAAAGTTAAATGACTTCCCCAAGTTTGAACAGCTAGTAAATGTATGTGACAGGATTGAAACCCATGTCTTTCTTGATTCCAGGTCCAGTGCCCTGTCCTCTATGCCATATTGCCTCTCTAAGGTTGCTCCAGTTCTTGTTTTTTATTTTTTTAGGCAATTGGGGTTAAGTGGCTTGCCCAGGGTCACACAGCTAGTAAGTGTCAAGTGTTTCATCTGAGACCAGATTTGAACTCAGGTCCCCCTGACTTCAGGGCCAGTGCTCTATCCAGCCACCTAGCTGCCCCAGGTTGCTCCCATTCTTAATCCTACCCTGTGATCCAATTAGTGATTTCACGTGGAAATGTCCCAAAATGCTGTGCTTGAGCTAAAAAGAAATGTAGCTGCTAAGTTCAACAGGATATTACTCCAAAGGGGAAAGGAGATCTAGGAGGCTTGGTTCAAGAAACCAAGACCTCTAGGGATTTGTTGAAGGAATTGGAAATGTTTGATCTGGAGAAGACTGAGGAAGGACATGAAAGCTGTCTTCAACTATTTGAAAGGATGTCGTGTGGAAGATAGGTAAGACTTGTCCTTCTTGGTCTCAGAGGAGAGAAATAAGAGCAATGTATGGAGCTTCAGAGAGAAGGAGTTTAGCTTCATGTAAGGAAAAGTTTTCTAACAATTACAGCTGACTAAGAGCAAAATGAACTACCTTTGGAGAGAATGGGTTTATCTATGGAGGTCTCCAAGCAGAGATTAGATGAGCCCTCACAGAGGATATCGTAGAAAGAAATTCCTGCTCCAGGTAGGAATTGGACTAGATAACTTCTGAGGTCCAGTTCTGAGATTCTATTGTAGTTGGGAATCCAGACAAAATTTCTCCAAGATCTCTGCTTATCACATTTGTTGTTGTTCAGTTGTATCTGACTGTGACCCTGTTCAGTGTTTTCTTGGCAAAGATACTGAAATGGTTTGCTATTTCCTACTTTAGCTTGCTTTACAGATGAGGACACTGAGGCAAACAGGGTTAAGTGACTTGCTCAGGATCACACAGCTAGTAAGTGTCTGAGGCCAAATTTTAACTCATGAGATGAGTCTTCCTTGCTCCAGGCTTGATACTCTATCTGTGGGCCATCGGTTATCCTGATCTATATCTAGCCACTGGACCCAGATAGCTCTGGAAGAAAAAGTGAGGCCAGCGACCTTGCATAGCCCTCCTTCATTTAAATCCGATTCACTTGCAAGTCTTGGCATCATTTTCCTGATGTCATGGTCCTCTTCAAGAATGAAGGACAAACAATAACAATAACTCTATCCACTGCACCCCCTAACTGCCCTGGGCGGGGTGCTACATCATGATAAACAATTAGAACTGCCTCAAAGTGGAATGAGCTGTTTGAGAGGTGGTAAATTCCTCTTCCTTGGGGGTTTTAAAAGCAACTAGACTACTTGGGCATGTTATAGTAGGGATTCCTTTCAGTTGGGGGTTGGACTAGATGGGTTCTGTGGTGTTTGAGTGACAAAGTAGATAGAAGATCTGAGTTCAAATATGGTCTCGGACATGCTAGCTATTTTATCCTGGGCAAGTCACTTAACCAGTATGCCTCAGTTTCCTAATTTGTAAAATGGGGATAATAACAGCCCCTACCTTGCAAGGTTGTTGTGAGGACAAAATGAGATAATATTTGTAAAGCACCTAGCACATAATAGGTCTTAAACAAATGCTTACTCTCTTTCCCCTTCCAATTCTCAAATTCTGTGGTGTGAATGTGAAGTGACAAGAGCCCAGCCCAGCCACTGAGCATGCTCACTGGGGTGGGGTCAAATCCAACTCCACCGTCTTCTCTCCCCACACCAATCACTACTAACTACCCTGTGGTTCTGAGACGAAGAAAAGCCACATTTGCTGGAGAGAATAGAGTTGAGGAGAGAGGAGGAAAGGGGGGGCAATCCAATGGACAAAATCATCCTGTGAATACTTATTAAGTGCCTACTGAATGCCAGACACTGTGCTCCGGATACAAAGAGAATGAAAACTATGAAGGAACTGTCAATTGCAAATCTTCTTGGGTGTAGACAGACCCTGGGCTGAGAGATGAGGGAGAACTCAGCTTTCATGCTACTAACAAGACCAGCCCTAGGTCACACAGCTAGTTATATCCAAGCTAGGACTAGGAAGAAAGAGTCTACTGCGTTGCTCCCTAATTGCCAGTTCCTACAGTGGTTGGAATGTTGCTCTGTGTTGCCATTCAGAATAACAGGAGCATTTTTTGCCTGTTTCTGGAACAGGAAGATGAAACACCAAAGGTTTTCTCTTTAAATAGAACTTCATAGTATAATGGAAATCATCCTGGATTTGGAGTCAGTTGACCTGAGTTTGAATCTCGACTCTGCCATTTATGGCCTGTGTGACTTTGAGTCTTTCTTTTCATTTTTTTATATATTTATTTAGCATTTTATTTTCCCCACTTACATATAAAAACAATTTTCAGCATTTTTAAAAAAAATTTTGAGTTCCAAATATTTTGAGTCATTTTATATCTCCAGATGTCAATTTCCTCATGTATAAAAAGAGACAGTAGAATTTGGGGATCTGATGGAGTTAGTTTGGATGGGCTCCAGAGAGCTGGTTATTAAACATTTATCAGCATACTGTGAGATATGATTCATTTGGACTCCTACTCTATTCCAATCAGTATTAATCACTTTGATATGATTCCATAGGGGTAGTGACTATAAGTTCTGTATATTAGGCCCCAGAGCTGTGAACCGCAGATTGTACGTTTGCTTGCTTAATCATAGGAAGCTAACTAGACACCCTCCAGCCTTGTTTTTCCTTGTTATGGTGATCAAGCCCAACACTGTGGAGGTGACTCAATTACATGGAAAGTTTTCCAAGTTATTTTTGTACTTCTGGACTACTGTCTCTTGTTCAACATGAGCAGGTGACCATCTTATGACCATTTAGTATTGAAGATGACCCAGGCTTCACCCAACCTGTGATCCCTGTTACCGACATACCATTTCTAGTTGATGCATCATTTTTTGGCCTGTGAAGTAAGGTCTATCAACCAATGGGATTTTGTACCTTGTATAGCCTCTCTAGAGTGTTCAAGTATCAAATGTGGTATCTAGTCTTAAAAAAATAAAGCCCTGGAAGAAAGGTGCATCTCAGATCTTGAGGAAGATCTGAGGTCCACTTCATTAGAGGGGACCAGGGACCCTTTAATAAAGTGCCATTGACTCAGAGCATTGCCCCAGTGGTTTTTCCTTGCAGATTGGGCAATTATAATCCCCACAATACCCTTGGCTGGACAAGATGATCTCTTAGGTCCTTCCAGCTCTAAATTTTTGAATTCCTTCCTTATTTATGAAATGAATGATTTTGACTTGATCTCTAAGCTCCCTTCCAATTCAGAATCTATCATCTTGGTTTCCACTTCCTTGTAATCACCTTAGTCTTTCTTTTTTCCTGTATCACAAACTGTCTAGACTTAATTTCCTCACCTATAAAAGGAGTTAGTTGGTGTAGATGGCTTTCAAGTTTCTTTCCAGTGGATTATCCTCCTCTGATCCCTAAGAACAGAGCAAAAGGGGATCTTACCTGGGAGTGCATCTGAATCATTGCTCCTTCTTCCCTCTGAAAGGACAAACTCCTCTGTCTCCTGGGTTGTCACAGCCTAAAGACTAGGTTAAGCAGAGATATGCCTCTGATAGCACAAAAATATTGCTAGGGAAGCGTCAATGAATTCCTCATTGTCCAACTTCTTCTCTCCTAGAACTGTCCCTGAACCAGTTTTCCATGAATCTGTGAGACAAATACCTATATTCCTAATGACAATTCATGGTAAAGCTCTGCAGTGTTTTCTGAGCTATGCAACAAGGATTAAATCCCCGACCATAGACTTATGAATGTTGTATCATGGCCCCACTCTCCAACCATCTCTACCCCACCAGAAACTTGGACTCCATTCCTGGCTTCCATATCCTGCCCCAGTAGTGAGCCTTTTGCCTCATTTGGCCATCGAGCCATAGCCAATTCCTGCAGTCTCCTTTTGGGGGAAGTACCCCTCCCTTCCAGTATCCATTTATCTATTATCTTCCCCTATTAGAATGTAAGCTCCTTGAGGGCAAAGACTATCTTGTTTTCTTTTATTTGTGTCCCTAGAGCTTAGAACAGTGATTGGCAAATCATAAGCTTAATAAATGTTCTTTCTATCTGTCTATCTATCCATCCATCCATCTATTTATTCATCTTTCTATCTCCTACCATCCATTTATCCATCCATCTAGCTATCCAACTATCATGTCCATCCATCTATCTATCGTCTATCTCTATCCATCCATTTATCTATCTCTGTCCATCCATTTATCCATTCATATAGCTATCTAGCCAGCTATCTATCTATCCATCTATTTATTCATCTAGCTATCTATTTGCCATCTATTTTATTGTGTTCTTAATCTTTGAAAATAGATACTGTAGTGGAAAGAGTTCTGACTTTGTAAAACTGCTTTTCCAAGATTTGACCTATGGCTAAATGAGCTCCTTCTCGCCAGGGGATATGGTCCTGGATCACACAAACAAATATTAATGAAGGGGATGGGTCACTGACCCTAAAGAGAAGGGTCAAGCATCTCTCACTCAGATTTGTTTCCTATTCTGAAGTAAAACTCTGGAGAAATTTTCTAAAACAAAGCTTAGGTACCTGAATTCAAGACCCAGCTCGTGTGATTTTGGGCCAAACACCTCATTACTCTGAGCCTCAGTTTTTTTTTCCTCTGTAAAATGAAGCAGTTAATATGCCAAAATAGAGTCAAAATGGGTTCATGATTTAGATATAAAGTCTGATACTGTAAGCAAACAAAAAGAGCAAGGAATAGTTTACCTATCAGATTTATGGAGAACAGAAGAATTCATGACCAAACAGGAGATAAAGAACATTACAAAATGCAACATGGATAACTTTGATTACATTAAATTGAAAAGTTTTTGCACCAACAAAGCCAATGCAACCAAGATTAGAAGGAAAGTAGAAAACTGGGAAAGAATTTTTACAACCAGTCTCTCTGATAAGGGCCTCATTTCTAAAATATATAGAGAATTAAGTCAAATTTATAAGAATACAAGTCATTCCCCAATTGATAAATGGTCAAAGGATATGAACAGGCAGTTCTCAGATGAAGAAATTAAAGCCATCTATAGTCATATGAAAAATGCTCTAAACCACTATTGATTAGAGAAATGCAAATCAAAACAACTCTGAGGTACCATATCACACCTATTAGATTGGCCAACATGACAAAACAGGAAAATGATAAATGTTGGAGAAGATGTGGAAAAATTGGGACACTAATGCATTGTTGATGGAGTTGTGAAATGATCCAACCATTTTGGAGAGCAATTTGGAACTATGCCCAAAGGGCTACAAAAATGTGCATTCCCTTTGACCAAGCAATACAAATGGGTAAAGGATTCACATGTGCAAAAATATTTATAGCAGCTCTTTTTGTGGTGGCAAAGAATTGGAAATTGAGAGGATGCCTATCAATTAGGGAATGGCTGAACAAGTTATGGTATATGAATATAATGGAATACTATTGTGCTGTAAGAAATGATAAACAGGCTGACTTCAGAAAAACCTGGAAAGACTTGTATGGTCTGATGCTGAGTGAAGTGAGCAGAATCAGGAGAACATTGTACACAGTAACAGCCACGTTGTGCGATGACTAATATTGATAGACTTAACTCTTCTCAGCAATACAAGGATCTAAGACATCTCCAAAGGCCTCATGATGGAAAATGTTATCCACATCCAAAGAAAGAGCTATGGAGCTTGAATGCAGATCGAAGCATACTATTCGCTATTTTTTTTTCTTCTGTTGTGTTTTGTTTCCTCTTTCTGGTGGTTCCTCCTATTGGTTCTAATTCTTCCTTACAACATCACTAATGTGAAAACATGTTTACTAGGAATGTATATGTATAGTCTGTATCATATTGAGCACTGTCTTGGGGAGGGAGGGGGAGAAAAATTTTAAGCTCAAAAGCTTATGGAAGTTATTTTTGATAATTCAAAATAAATTAATAAAAAAATAAAGAGGTTGGACAAGATAATCTCTAAGGACCCTTCTAGCTCTAAATCCTATGATCAGTCAGTCAACCAATCAAGAAGCATTCATTAAGTACTTACTATGTGCCAACCGCCCCTGCCCTCAATGAGTTTATACACTATCTGATCTTCCATGGATGATCCCAGTACAATGCCTGTAGTAGCTTCCTATCAGCCAGGGCATTCCAGCATCCAACCATGCTGAAGAATTGAATTTACTACACTTCTCTGTGTTCAGCTAAGTCCAAATCAGCATGTTTGGGGCTCTTTTTTCTTCTTTCCATTTTTCCATTAATGGCAAATAATAATCAAAAGCCAGGCAATCCAACTCTCCCCTTTCTGTCTCCTTCCTTCTCCCCCCTCAACCTTTTTGGGTTTTGCATTTTAGTTTTCATACAATGATCACCTTTGGTAGAAGATTTCTTCTTGTCTCATTAGTGAGGGTTTGCTTTGGGAGCTCAGGGGCAAAGAAGAACCCAGTTTGGAGGATATTCAGGATGAAATGCCACCAAATAAAATGATTGGGCTGAATGAATGAATGAATAAATGAATGAATGAAAGAATAAAAAAGCATTTCTCCAATTCTGACTATGTGATTATTCTAAGTGCTACCAAGTTAAAAGTGATATACTACTTGCCCTCAAAGAGTTTTCATTCTAATAAAGAGATAAAATAATATGTGGGAGTGATAAATAGTCTAAGAAGGGAGTGTTTGAAGAGTAACAGGAATGATGAATTGATCCACAGGGGAGACATTTGATGTACCCTTTGCAGAAACAATAGTGGTATTGATTTGATTTCTTTGTCCAAGCAAGAGGGGTGTGTGTGTTTGTGTGTGTGTGTGTGTGTGTGTGTGTGTGTGTGTGTGTGTCTATGTGGTGGGGAGGATAGGAATGGAAGAGAGACTTAGCAGTGAAAGTCTGAGAAAATGGTCTTTACATTCTACCCCCAGTAAGGGATGTGCGTGTGGGCATGTGTGGGTATGGGTGTGGAAGTGTGTATGGGCAGTGTGGGACATTTTGAACAATTCCCCTCTAGAAGGATAGTGAAATCCCAAGGCTAGCCTACTGGGTCCTCAACTGGTTCGGCAGCTCCTCTCACCTCGTACAGGGCAGTTTTGTATCCTTAACCTTTAGTGGAATGAAACTACACCCAGAGGCTCCTGCAGTTTGGGGGACCTCATCCAAAAGCCCACATAGACCTGTATGTTCCCTTACCTTCTGTTTAAGTACCAAAACATGTGGATTTCTGAATGTTTTTTCTTCAAGGTAGTTTTAAAATGTTTTACTGATGCTCTCCTCTCTCCCCTCTGTTTCTCTCCCCCTCCCTCTTCTTCTTCCCTTCCTTTCCTTGAGGCAGCTAGCTATTACATTAGGTAGAGCGCTGGGCCTGGAGTCAGGAACATTTGAGTTTAAATCTGTCCTCAGACACTTCTACCATTGTGACCTTGGGCAAGTCACTTAAGTGCTATCTGCCTCTGTTTACTTAACTGTAAAATGGAGATAATAATAGTACCTGACTCTCATGGTTGTTATGAGGATCAAATGAGATATTTGTAAAAAGCCCTTAGCACAGTGCCTGGTATAGAGGATGTGCTGAATAAATGCTTGCTTCCTTCCTCTCTTCCTCTTTCTTTCTTTTCTTTTTCTTCTTTCCTCCCTCCCTTTCTTTCTCCCTCCTTTTCTTTCTCTCTCTCTCCTTCTCTCCTTCCTTGGTTTCTTCTTCCTTCTTCCATTCCTCCTTTCCTTCCTCCATTCCTCCTTTCCTTCCTTGCTTTGTTTCTTTCTCTCTTCCTTCCTGCCTTCCTTTCTTTTTTCTTCCTTCCTTTCTCTCTGCATCTGCATCTCTCCCTCCCTTCCTACCTTTCTTTCTTTCCCTCCTTTCTTCATTCCTCCTGCCTTCCTTCCCTAGCTCCTTCCCCCTTCCTTCTTTCCTTCCTTCCTTTCTTTTTTCTTTTTTTATTTCCCTCTGTATCTCTTAGTTGCCATTAAATCTACCCCTAAATAGAAGTTCCCCCTCGTAAAAAATAGACATAGTCAAGTAGAACAAATTCACCCACAGGTCAAGGATCTGGGAATGCCTGGGTCTGATTTCATCCGTTGCTTTTTCTATTAGCCCATACTGCCCCTTATTTTGCAGTTGATCATTCACCTGATTATATAAACACAGAATGGTCACTCAGAGCTGTGCTTCCTCCCAACTTTGTCATCATGGAAGGGACCTGAAATATCATCTTATTTCGTGTGTTCATTTTACAGATGAAAAAAACCGAGATCCAGAAATGGGGAAATCATTTGCCCAAGGTCACATGACCTATTAGAATTCAGGTCTCCTAACCAGTACTCTTTCCACTACATCACAATGCTTCTTATTCTATGTTCATTTTTGTAATTATTTAAGGGGAATAGAGCAATAATAGCTTGCATTCATATAGGGCTTTAATATCATCAGAATGCTTTCGTCTCAAAAGCCCTGTGGGGAAAAAATGAAAAAAAAAATTAGGCTGAACAAGGTAATGTGACTTGCTCAGGGTCCCACAATTGATAAGTGCCAGAGCCAGTATTCAGACTCAGGTTTCTTGCCTTTCAGTCCCATGCTCATTTTATTACATCCCACATGATTCCTTGTTCTATATCCAATTCTTCATTATCATTAAGGGGAAATGTAAAAATGTACTACTGCTATGTTAAAAAAAAAATCTATTCATTTCCAAAGAGAAGACCAAAGGAGAAAGGCCATTCCACATTGGATTATGGACTGGCATGCATTCACCCACTTCATAGTAGCAATGACTAGAAACATAGGTCTACAGATGGAAAGAGAGTCAGGCCATTGGAAACAAGAGCCACTCTCACCACAAACCTCCCGTAACTCAGATATAATTACTCCAAGGTACAAAAAAACTTGCACTTATAGACTCCCTGGTTCCAATCTCCTAGGCAGCAGAAGTGCCCAGGAATAAGCCAATCCTCATAAACTTTCCAGCCAAGGGCTGCAAAGGCGGGAAGTTGAAATAAGGGCCGGCAATGAGCTTGCGTGCCAAGTCCAGTTCAGCTCTCAAGTCCTTTGTAAATTCATTGACAGTACCAGGACCTGGTAGGGACGGGTTTTCAGCCTTAAATGGCCTAGAAAATTGGGCTTTCTTGTACTAACTTTGATGGACTCACCTCTTCTTAGCAATGCAAGGATCCAAGACAACTCCAAAAGATTGATGATGGAAAATGCTATCCACATCCAGAGAGAGAAATATGGAGTCTGAATGAAGATCAAAGCTTACTATTTGCTAATTTTTTTTTGTTTCCTCTTTTTCATGGTTCCTCTCATTGGTTTTAATTCTTCTTTACAACATGACTAATGTGAAAATATGTTTAATAGGAATGCATATGTATAACCTATATCAGATTGCATGCCATCTTGGGGAAGGAGGTGGAGAGGGAGGGGGAGAAAAATTTAAAACTCAAAAGCTTATGGAAGTGATTGTTGATAAATAAAAATAAATTAATATTTTAAAAATGTGGGCTTTCAGATTCCAGGACCAACATCAGTTCACTGTACCTGTACTAGCGACCAATGCCAATTAGTTCCATTGTGCTCCTAGCCTGATAAACAGACAGGTTGGCCTCATTGTACTCCTGGCCTAATAACCAGGCCTGTTAGCCCCATTGTACCCCTAGCCTGATAACCAGGCCTGTTAGCTCCATTGTACCTCTTTCTTTAGCTGTGAAAGTTACAGGAGAAAGAATTGAAAACTAGAGTTAAAAGAGGAAGAAAAGAAATGAATGATACCCCAAGATGGAAAAACAAGACAAAGATAGAGGAGAAAGAAACCAATTTTAATTGGAAAGTCATTTTCCTTCTCTTGTTATTTTTAAGTTATAGTTTTGGATCCTTAGAAATTACAGGCTCCTTTAGCATCATCTCTGTGGTTGGAAAAAATGCCCATTTCACTTTTAAAACAAACAATGGAAAGTTCCTTCTGGAGGAAAAATCTTATTAGCCAAAGTCAAAGGAAATCTGCGGAAAGTTTTAGCAAGATCTATGAGGCTTTCTGCCGCTTTTGCAGAATGGCTGTGGGCATAGCCGACGGTCTTTTTTGCCTCTTCCCCTAAACTGCTGCCTATACATAGGATAAAAATAACATCCCTCCCCTCAAACCCTTGAGTGCTGCAGAAGACCTCACAGGGTACTGAACGCAGGAGGAAACCACTCAGACATGAAAGCCAGGAGAATATCCCTTACCCAAATAAACAGCCTGAGGAATACATGGAGGGAAACAAGTCTGATCAGACAAAGCCACAAATTAAGATCACAAGAGACTAGCTGGGGATTTGGAGATCTGTCTTGAAAATATCTTCCAGGAAGCTGTCATTTGGGCATCTGTCTCATCCCCACGTCTCCCTCCTCCTCCCTCTTAGCATCTGCCTAGCACTGTCGGGTTCATGGAAGGTCTGGATTTGAATCGTGGCACTTCTACCTGTATGGCCTCTAGCAAGGCAACCAATCAATCAGCAAGTAATTTATTACTTGGGCCAGGCACTGGGACTGCAAAGACAAAAATGAGATGTTCCTGCCCTCAAGGCTTATATTCCACTAGGGAGATACAAGGCATACCCATTAGAATGGCGGCCGGTGGGGGGACCGTTGGTTTGGGCAGTAACAGGGACCGTGATTAGAATCATACCGCAGTAAGTTGTCATGTCCTTTCTAGTAGTAGCAATGACGACTACTAGATTTTGTTTCCTGAGTAAAAGGTGAAGAGGGAGCAGGGTGGGAGGACAGATGGCGAGAGAGTTAAGCCTTGTTCTGAGAGAAAAGCTGAAAAAATTAATGTGGGCAGCTGGGTGACGCAGTGGATAGAGCACTGGGCTTTGAATCAGGAGGACTCATCTTCTTGAGTTAAAACTTGGCCTCAGACACTTGCTAGCTGTGTGACCCTGGGCAAGTCACTTCACCCTGTTTGCCTCAGTTTCCTCATCTGTAAAATGATCTGGAGAAGAAAATGGCAAAACACCCCGGTATCTTTTCCAAGAAAACCCCAAATGGGGTTATGAAGAGTTGTATACGCACTATATAAACAACCACTGTGCTAAACAGTTTGCAAATATTATCTTATTTGATCCTCACAGCAACCCTGGGAGATAGGTGCTATTATTATCCCCATTTTACAGATGAGGAAATTGAGGCAAACAGAAGTTGAGTGATTTGCCCAGGGTCACACAACAAGTAAGCAACTGAGGTGGGATTTGAACTCAGGTCTTCATGACTCCCGGCCAGTTATTCTATCCACTGTGCTACCTAGCTTCTTGTCTAAAAATGGGAGGGGGGTTAGGTTAGCAGGTCTCTAAGGTGTTTTCCAGCTCTAAATCCTTTGATACCATGAATCTTTGAAACTAGAGACTCTGGTATCTTACCCCCAGTGGCACCAAGTAAGCAGTAAGTGGAGGGTGGACTGAGATGGAATAAACCTGTCAAGCCCTCTCTCTAATAGTTGCTAAATGGGAAAAGGAGAAAAGACAGGATGGACTTGAATAGGGAGATGGATTATTGCTGAGAGCACTGGGAAAGGATGTTAAGATGAGAAAGCAAGACAAATATTGCTGACTTTTTAATTTTTCCTATTTCTGATCCTGAGGACTCAGTCCCAAAAGTTTTCTTTTTAGGGAAAATGGCTTCCTGGTTTCACGGAAAAGTTCATAGGGAAGAACTGAGCTTAAAAATAAAAAATGGGGGATGGGGAAGAAGAAAGAGTAGAAAAAACCAGTTTCATCCAACAGCCTTCCAGTGTCTTCCTTTGTTGACTGTTTGGGGGGGGGCCCACCTGTAACACTAACTCATTGTATAACTTTAGGCCAGTCTCTGAGGCTTCCCCATTTGTCAACAAGAATATCAGTCCCTGCCCCAATTGCCTTCCTGGATTCTTGTAAGATAAAGTATACAAAAGTACATTGTAAACTATAGAGTACTATGATCAGGGAAGCTGTTGGGTGGGAAAGGGGGCCACAAAAATCGTATGGTAAGCTAGAACCCTATCTAGAATCCAGGCTGACCCTGAGATCATTTGTTTGATGTAGTCTTGTCTATGTTGGCAAGAACAGCTAAAATTCTGGTTAGGAATCTAAAATTAAATTTTTAAATTAGATCTATGATTCAATTAGTACAACGAACTTTGGGTGAGGTAGTTTCCTCTATCAATGCAATCTAGAGCCTTTATTGCAACTTACAGTCTTTGAAAATTGTCTGGGGCACTGAAAGGTTAAAATAACTTATTCATGGTCACACAGCCAGTATGTGACATAGGCAGAAATAGCACTCAGGTCTTCTTGACTCAAAGGCCAGTTTTTGTACCTATCCCTCACCTAGAATTATAATTTGTCCAATTTCTCCTTTTACAGACCTTGTTTGAGACAAACATGTGCTCTGAAAAACTAAACCACACATTATTTGGGATGTCATAGGAGAGAATCGTTGGGCAAAGGGTTAGACAAGATGCCCTCTAAGGTGTCTTCAGAGTCTGAGATTATATGAACCTAGGTGTACTATTAGATACCCAAACATCAGGGGCCCTTTTTGAATTTTTGGGGGGCTACTTCTGATTTCGTTGTAGTTGGTGGGTTTTCACTGGATTCTCTGCTTCCTTCTAGGCTAGAACTTCCTTCCTGTTCCCCCTAGTGAGAACTCTAGTTCTGGACTGTTGTCATATGGTAGGAGCGTAGGAGAAAGACTGAAGAGGATTCTTTACCATTTTCTACGCAAGAAAACCAAGAAACAGAGAGGTAGGCTAATTGCCTCTGATCCCTGACATGACACAGCCAGGAGCCAAGCCCAGAAATTATAACTTTCACACTTGTGCTCAGCCCACTAGACAGGCCAGAGTGACCTGGTCTCCAACCTCTGAGGCATATTTAAAAGTGGGACCAGGGAAAAACCACGAAACTATGAAAGCCAGGAGAAGTGATGACCTAGACGGTTTGAGACTGTTTGCAAACTACCAGTCAGTCATCCAAAAACGGAGGAAAAAACCCCAAGATACTAGAAGCTTGGAATGTTAGAGGTGAAGGAGGCCTTTGAGGCCATCTGGGACACCCCCACTCCCTCCCACTTCACAGGCATCTTGCCATCTACCCTGAGAGATATGGGAAAGGTCCTTCCCTCCTCATTTCCTCATCCCTTTTTGCATTTATTCTACTTGCTCTGGGAATGATAAATCAATGCCACTATTGATACCAGAATTCTGGCGATTTCTTCCTTTCTGGGTTTTTGTGACAATACTTGCTCTTGTCTCTCCTCTTACCTGTTTGACTAATCCTTCTCAGCCTTATTGCTGATTTATCTCTTGGCCTCCAACTATGGAAGTACCACAAGGCTCTCTCTTGGGCCTTCTCTTCTCTTTCTATACACTCTCTTTTGTTGACCTCATTGGTTTCTATGAATTCAATTATCCTTAAATAGATGATTCCCAGATCTATACATTCAGCCCAGGCATCTCTTCTGAGTACCAGTCCCACATTATGAAGTGCCTATTGGTCATTTTTTGAAGGCAGCTAGGTGGTTCAGTGGATAGAGCATTGGGCCTGAAGTCAGAAAGACCTGATATCAAATCTAGCCTCAGACCCTTATTAGCTGTGTGTC
The DNA here is from genome assembly GCF_900497805.2 of Vombatus ursinus. NCBI lineage: Eukaryota > Metazoa > Chordata > Mammalia > Diprotodontia > Vombatidae > Vombatus > Vombatus ursinus. Next base: position 8,936,708 of record NW_020954604.1, on the reverse strand, counting down.
AACCAGACCAAAATGACCCCTCACTTGTAGATGGCTGGAGCTAAACAGAGCAGGCTAGAGACAGGTGAGTCAGGAATTAAACAGAAAATTAATTTCAAAGTGAGGGAAACAGCTTACAAGAAAGGAGAAAAATTAGACGTATGTGCCGGAGCCCCACCCCTATTGGGGGGAGATATCAATACTTATACCAATGGCTACACAGTGAGCTGTAGCCCTGACAATGAGGGGTAACAGCCACAAAGAGACAAGTTTGATACATAGCTGGGCTTCATGACCAGAACATGGGTACTTGTCCAAGCTTGTGCGGTGCTTATCAAAGTTTAGAGAACACCTAATGTTGGTCAAAGCAATACAATAATTATGTGATTTTGCCAGACAGTGATATCATCCAGAGGGTGAGCGCAAAAGATTGTTGTTATGCCAAGCTCAGGACATAGCTTGTTTGTTGGGCATTAGCTCTGGAAAACAAGGGTGTCTCCTACTACCTTGACACTGTGTGACTCTGGGCAAGTCACTTAACCTCTATTTGCCTTAATCCACTGGAGAAGAAAATGGCAAACCACTCCAGTATATTTGCCAAGAAAATCCCACAAAAGGTGTCACAAAGAATCAGACACAACTCAACAACAACAACAACAACACAGGACATTTTGAATTAAATTTCCTGTAAGCATCTCCAACTGAATGTTGTTGTTTGTCCTTCGTTCTCAAAGAGGACCAATGACATCATGAGGGTGATATCTTCACTTGTGAGTGAATTGGATTTAAGCAAAGCAGAGTTGTGCAAAGTCATGAGCCTCACTCTCTCCTCCAGAGTCATTGGAGTCCAGTGGCAAGACAAAGGTCAAGGTTTCCAACTCAGCATGTCCAAAAGAGAACGTAATATTCTTCCTCTCAATCTACCCTTCTTACTAACTTGCCTATTTCTAAAAAGATCATCAACATCCTCCTTTTAGGTTTGTAATTCCAGGTTCAACTTCTTGACTCCCTCTCTTGTCCTACACATCCACTCGGTTGCCAAGTTTTGTCAATTCCAGTTCTGTCATATCTTTCATGTACATGTCCTTCTGTCCACTCACACAAGCACAATGTCATCTCTTTCCCAGACTGTTGTGATTGCCTCCTTGTGAAGGACTGTCTGATGTTGGCAGCTACCAGGTTGGGTGCTGTGGCAAGGGTAAGGTAAGATCTGGGTATTTTGGAAGTCAAGGCAGGGGCTGTGGTAGGCAGAGTCGTGTGTACTGGGATGGGCTGGATCGGAGAAGCCCTGAGGCAATTGGGCAGTGCTATGAGATAAGCTGGGTACAAGGAAGTAGTCGGAGCCTGAGCTCCTGAGGCAAGGGGCAGTGCCACGTGGGAGTGGGATGGCAGAGGACTGAGTTCCCTCTGCTTAGTCCCCTCCCTATATGCAACGTCATCCCCGGATGCCTCTTGTGACCTTCCTGACTTCCTGGGTCCCTTTGTGCAGCACTGACCCAGTCCCCTCCTGAGTCTGACTACCTAGGTCACGTACTCTTGTCCATGCGCCATTCCCAGATGCTTCCTTCCTATATCCGGTCCTGGCCTCCTACGTCACTCCCTCCCCCTTGGTGTGCTAAACTCAGACAGCCCCTTCCGGTATCTGACCCTACAATCATTGGCTAGTAAGGGGCTGGGGAGGAGGGGCTAAGTAGGTACTTAGGAACAAGTGTGGTCAGATCACACGTGCGCTCTCCCCTGGCTCCTGCCCTGTTGCTCTGGCTTTGCTGCTTGGGCTTGCTATGATGGCTTGCTGTGTTGGCCTCTGAATAAAGCTCTGGTGTTGGTGCCTCCCGATGGCTCGTCTCTGTGTGGTGATCTGGCTCAGAACCGAAGACCCAGGTGCGGGTAAGACTCTGGTAGTGTACTCCTTATAGAAGGAGTGGGTACTGGCGCATGGCTGGCAGAAGGTTGGCGTGCGGCCAGTATACCTCCTAATTATTCTTCCTGCCTCAAGTCTTTCCATCTCCGATCCAAGTTCCCACATTACTGCCAAGGTGAAACTCCTATAACTGAGGTCTAACCATGTCACTTCCCTTCTCAGTAAGCTCCACTGAGCTCCAAGCTCCGTTGTCCAGTAAGGGTTGTACTAGATAACCAGAGAGGAGCCTTTCAATTCAGAGCTTCTACGATTCTATGTTTCAGAATGGCTCACCAGCAGCATAGGAGAATAGATTCAGATCTGGAAGGGACCCTAGAGGAAAGGTGACAAAAATGGGGCTCCCAAGAACTAGGCTAACATATAATTAGGAAATATTTAACAAAATAAATAAAAATACAATAGAACAAAGATGTTAAAATAAGGTTTTCTTTTTTATGTAGTATTTTGTTTTTTCCCAATTACACGTAAAGATAATTTTTAACATTTACTTTTAAGAAATATTTGAGTTCCCTCCCTCTCTTCCTCACCTCCCGCTTCCCTAAGATGGTAAGCAATTTGATATAGGTTATATATATGCAGTCATGTAAAATGAACTTCCATAATCTAAGTCAATATACAGGCAGCTAGGTGGCACGGCAGGTAGAGCTCCAGGCCCAGAGTCAGGAAGACTCACCTTTCTTTCTTTTTTTGTTTTTGTTTTTGTTTTTTTGTTTTGTGAGGCAATCGGGGTTAAGTGACTTGCTGAAGGTCACACAGCTAGTACATGTCAAGTGTTTGGTCTGAGGCCAGATTTGAACTGAGGTCCTCCTGACTTCAGGGCCGGTGCTCTATCCACTGCGCCACCTAGCTGCCCCCAAGACTCACCTTTCTGAGTTCAAATGTGGCCTCAGACACTTCCTAGCTGTGTGACCCTGGGTAAGTCCTTAATCCTGTTTGCCTCAGTTTCCTCATCTGGAAAATGAGCTGGAGAAGGAAATGGTAAATGACTGCAGTATCTGCCAAGAAAAACCCAAATAGAGTCATAGAGAGTCAGACTGAATGACAACTGAATGACAAAGTCAATATACCTGCTGGGATCCTTATGTATGTATGGTAGTTTCTATTTTAGTTTGTCACCATTCCCTTAGAGGCTGTCAAGTATAGTCTCTTTATTTTGCAAATGAGGAAACTGAGACCTAAAGAGGTTAGCTGACTAGTCAGTGGTCACCAAACTGGAATTAGAAGTCAGGATCTCTGTCTCCAAATCCAGCATCCTTTCTACTGTCCCAGGTTGAAAAGTCCTGGGTACCTTGGAGTAGAACCAGAACTTGCAACACTGGCATTAAAGAAATAATGGTTGAGTTGGTGCAAACCAACATGGCATCATGAGGTCAGCACAGTTTTGTGTGTGGGTTGTTACTGTTTTTGTTTTACAACTGAAAGACATTAGAATGACAGGAAGAATAGACCATGGCCAACTCTGTGGTACAAAAGTATTAAATTGGGCTTCCCACTGAATGATACCAAAAAACTCTTCAAAGACAAACACCAGGCCTAGGAGTTGGTGGTGATAACATTTGTCCATCCCCTCTTCTCTGCTCACATGGACAGCTACCACTCTAGTTCAGGCCTCTATCACCTGTCTCCTGAGCTTGTGCAATAACCTTCTAATTAGTCTCCCTCAGACTTCTCCCTTCTCCAACTCATCCCATAATTTCCAAATTGATCTTCCTAAAGCACAGATCTGACCATAGTTCAAGAAGCTTCAAGGGCTCTCCATTTCCTTTAGGGTACGATACCAATTCCTCTGTTTAGACATTTCATACTCTTCACAATCTGACTCTAACCCATCTTTCCCAATAGATTTCACATTGTTAACCCATTCTATCCAAACTGGCCTATTTGCTGTCCTGTGTACCCAATATTTCATCTCCCACCTCCGTGCCTTTGCATAGGCTGTCCCCTATGCCTAGAATAGGGTGGCTAGGTGGCACCATAGGGCACAGAGCGCTGGGCCTTGAGTCAGGAAGACTCATCTTCCTGAGTTCAAATCTAGCCTCAAACACTTCCTAGCTCTGTGACTGACCCTGGGCAAGTCACTTCACCCTGTTTGCCTCAGTTTCTTCATCTGTAAAATGAGCTGGAGAAGGAAATGGCAAACCACTCCAATATCTTTGCCAAAAAAACCCCAAATGGGGTCATGAGGAGTCTGGAATGACTAAACAACAATGCCTAGAACACTGTCCTTTCTCTGACTCTTAGAATCGCTATCTCTATTAAAGGCTCAGCATAAGTGCCACCTTTTACAGGTGGCCTTCCCCGATCCTTTCATTGCCAGTGCTTTCCTCCTTCACAAAATTGTTTTGTATTTATATTTTTATTTCCTTATCTGTGTTAAATACTGTAGTGTGGCTATTAGAAGGACCTCATCTAATGGAAGGTCTGACCAAAAGAAAGTAAAATAGAGTAGGTGGTGTGACTTCATACGAGATTCAAAGTTGGAAATCACCCAACTAGTCTGATTCCCTCATTTTATTGTTGCTGTTCATTCATTTCAGTTATGTCTGCCTCTTCATGACCCCATTTGGGATTTTCTTGGCAAAGATACTGGAGTAGTTTGCCATTTCAGCTCATTTTACAAATGAGGAAACTGAGGCAAATAGGGTTTAGTGACTTGCCCAGGATCACACAGCTAGGAAGTGTCTGAGGCCAGATTGAAACTCATGAAGCTGAATCTTCCTGATTCCAAGACCAGTGCCCTATCAATTGTGCCACCTTGCTGCCCTCATTTTACAGAAATGGAAACTGAAGTCCAAAGGAAGCTGTTTATTCAATGTAACACACATAGTAAGTAGCAGAGTCAAGTTTCAAACCTATATTTTGATTCTAAATCCAGAGATCTTTCCTTTATCCCACTCCCTATCTCTGCCAAGTCTGGCTTGTTCTCATAGACAACTACCTGCCCATCAAACGGTTATTGACCATCCAGACCACATGCTGGACTGAGGGTTGAATCCTTGTGTTCCTATAAGGCTTGCTGCCTCATTTTTACTAGTGCACAATAGCCTAGGCATAAAGTGTTTTGCAAAACTTAAAGCCCTTTATAGATTTCAGCTATTGTTATTCTGATTCTTTTCAGCCCTAGGGATTCAGGCCAGTGAGAGTTCACACAACCATTCTCATCTTCATTTTGAATTTCAAATGGGTTTATTAACCAGTTTAATAAGGGATGATTAGAAAGTAGAGAAAAATCTCTAGGACATGAGTCTTCATTACTCTATTGAATTTTAAAATTAATTAAGGCATCAAATCACTAAGAACCCTTAAAATTAAGGAAATAAAAGAGAAATACTAAATGTCTCTGAGAAGGCAGGTCAAGTAAAGACAAATAAAAGACAATGAAAATGAATTGTGCTAGAAAGGTCACTGCACTATAAATCCAAGGATCAGGGTTCTAGGCTTGGTTTTTGCTACAATTCATTGCATGATCTTGGACAGGTCACATCCTTTCTTTGGACCTCAGTTTCTTTCTACTGCAAGATGAGGGAGAAGAGAATTTAAGGAGGCTTCTAATTCTTAAATTTTGCCATTTTATTGCAAGAGTGGGGTTGATTTTGTAAACTGATCAAATCACCTTACTCAAAGTTAAGTGAAAAGGTGCCACAACCTGATACATTTACCAGATGGGAAGATATCTCCATCAATCAGTCAAAGACTAGATTATACATGAAAAATTCTGGAAAGCCATTAAATTTACTGCAGTAACTGCACAGAAAGTGCTTTGGATTGGCTGAGGAAACTTAGTCATACCCCCCAGACCTGTATAAAATCAGGGAACTAATTCACAACTGACAGATTCAAACAAGCAAAGAGGAGAGTATTCCAGCTAAACCCTTCAGAAGGAATTGATTGAGGGATGAGGGGAAGAATAGAGATCTTCTCCCCAGGTTCCCACCCTTGATTAGAAGAAGTCCTCTTGAACTTCAGAGGTCTGAAAGACTTTAAATCTTCCCATCGAAGTCCTGGCAGCATCCGTAGATTGGCTGACAGCAGGATCTGCATCAAAAATCAAATTCAGCCTGACCACAGATTCAAGACTTTATGGGGAGTGCTGCTACCTAAGGGGACCATCTTAAAATTTTTTTAATTTAACTTTTTTCAATTAATAAACCTTTGTTTTCTCTTCCTATCTACCCCACCCACTGGGGGAAAAGGTAAAATAAATATGCACAGTCAAGAAAAACAAATTTCCACATTGACCACACCTAAAAATGTGTATCTCATGCTGTATCTTGAGTCCATCAACTCTCTATCAGGACCTGGGTAACACATTTCATCATCCGTCCCCTGGAATTATGGTTGTTCATTGAATTGATCAGGGTTCTTAAAGCTTTCAAAATAGTTAGCCTTTACAACATCATTTTTATTGCATCAATTGTTTTCTTGGATCTGCTAACTTTGCTCTGCATCAGTTCATTCAAGTCTTCCCAGATTTCTCTGAATCCATCCCTTTCATCACTTTTTATGATATCATAGTATTCCATTAAATTAGTATACTATAATTTGTTCAGCCATTTCCCAAGTGATGGGCACCTCCTAAGGTAAACATCTTGGAGACTCCAACAAAAGAACTTCTAGCAGTTGTGAGTCACTCCTTTGACACATGTTCTTTCAAAACTTGATTCTACTTTCCCCTGGACCCTAGATATAGATTATAAGCTCCCAGAGGGCAGGGACTGTCTTTTGCCTCTTTTTGTATCCCTAGTCTCAGCACAGTGCCAGGCACATAGTACGTGCTTAATAAATGTTTACTGATTGATTGATTACTTGTGAAAATGTATTTCATAGATTTTGAGGGAGGATACTTTGTACCAACTGCTCTTCTCTACATCAGTAAATACCCCTTCCTAAAAGTTAATTTAATCCGGTTGGTTAACTTCCTATCAGCTGATAATCATGGGAAGCACAATGGTGGGAGCTTGTAAACTAAATACTACTGGAAAATAATGGAGCTCTGGGGGGATGTAGCAGCCACACTTTGGGGACCTGACTCAATAATGGAGTAGGAGTGGGGGCAATTGACTCAGAACATACATTACATTATTAAAAACAAACAAACAGCATGAGATAGTATGGAGGAGTAGATGGTGTACTGACCTTGGCGTCAGAAAGACAAGACAAGGTTCTCATGCTGCTCCTCCCTCATTGTGTTGTTTGTCCTTTGTTCTTGCAGAGGACCGTGACATCAGGAAGATGATGCCATGACTTGCAAGTGAATTGGATTTAAGTGAGGGAGGGCTGTGCAAGGTCACCAGCCTCACTTTCTCCTCTGGAACCATCCGGGTCCAATGGCAAGATATAGATCAGAACAACTGGAGATGGCCCTTCTCCCGCCTCATACTCGCTTTATGATTACAGGTAAGTCATGATTCCCAGGTAATTCTCCAAGTGTACAAGTTCCAAATGAGTGTGAGGGGAGGGAGTTTCTCTACTGGGAGTTTCATATGAAAACAAAAAAAAAAAAAGAAAAGAAAAGAAAAGAAGGGGAGGGGAGGGGAGGGAAAGGAAAACAAGCCCATGGTATATGCCTTCAGCAGCTTTGTCCATAATGGTGGGATGGGAAGAGAAACTCTGTCCTACAAGTTATTCATCTTGGAAAATTTTCCTATGAAACTCCCAAACCAGAGAAAGCTCAGATACTTAAATGAGAGCTATAGCACAGGGGACTGGTCCACTTATCTCTGAAACATCCATCAATCAATTCACATTTACCTATGCCAGGTACCACACTGGGTGCTAGGAGTATGGAGACAATAACCCAATCTATCTACCATCAAAAAGCTTATAGTCTAGTTGGGGGAGACACCTTGTATATATGAAGACAAATACAAAATAAATATGATTTGGGGAGGAAGGCAGTACTAGCTGTTTGGGGGGCAGGAAAGACCTTATGTAGATAGTACAACTTGAGTTGAACTTTAAAGGAAATTAGAGATGTTGAAAACCTGAGGTGAAAAGGTAGACCTTTCTAGGTACGGAGGATAGCAGTGTAATAGCAAAGAGGTAGGAAATGAAGGGTTATGAATGATGTCATGATTGAAATTAAGATAAACTGAGGCACAAAGCTCCAAAGATGTTTAATTTATTGGTAAGGCTAGCAATCACCAATAAAATGGGTCTTTAATTTCAGTCATGACAATGACAAATAATATACAATAGCAAAAAAGCCAGTTTGGTTGGACCACAATGTCCAGCACAAAAGGAAATAATGTACAATGAGGCTGGAAAGGGAGATTAGGAGCAGGTGGTCTTATACTTCTCTATATACTGCACTATGTCTAGCACAACCCTGGGCATATAGCAAATATTCAGCTGGAAGATTGATGGATAGATAGATAGATGGATGGATGGTTGGATGGATGGATGGATGGATGAATAGATGGATCATGACAGCAGGCAGAAAGGAGGGACATCTCCTGGATTGGAGGGAAATACAATGGAAAGAGTATATAATTGGAAGGATATGGGAAGAAGAAGAGGGAGCCCTAACAGGAAAGCCACAGGAGTTTCACTTTGTCATAAAAATATTGTGGATTTAGTGCATAGAACAGTTATCAAATTGCTTCCCTCAACTCATAGGATTTCCCTAGTCCATATGGCTTATACCTGCAGTATGCCAGAAGCATACCTAGTTGCTATCTAGGAAATTCCCAAGTTGGAATACGTGTATGACTCACTTAGTATAAAGGACTCTATTTTTCTTTTCAAATTCATCTCCTTCCACACTTGTCCCATACCTACTTTTCCTATTCTTCCTCCTCCTCCAAATGATCAGCTCCCTTCATACTATAAAAGACTGGATCTATCTTCCCTTGTCATGCAGAAGAGGCCTCTGCTTTTCAATGGAAACTTCTCTCTGCTCAGTTTCCAATAGATATTAGGGCTCCCTCTCCTCTGACACCGTATACACGCACACACACACACACACACACACACACACACCCTACTTTGCACTCACACCCACCTTTAGTCACCTGTCCCAGCCTTGAGCCAAAGTGAAAAGATGGGAGTTGGAAAAGAAGGCAGAGACAAATTACCAGGGGGGAGAAGCTTCCTGCTGTTAAACCCAAACCAGATACAATCCCAGGGCCATTAAGAAACCTCTCTCCACAGAATCCTCAGGACATACCACAATTATCCAGGTCTGGGAGCCAGCACCTGAAACAGAGCTACTTTTGAACTGCAGATGAGGCAAAAGGGAGAAGGCAACAGGAAAATTGAGCTAGGGTGGAGAGCGGAAGAGATGAAGCTGCTGGCCTCCAAGTGGAGGTGGGCTGCCATGGGTGAAAGACTGCACCCAAGCAGGGAAAACATTCAGGCAGAAAAAGGCATCCAGAGCTAGTGCCTCAACCAACCCATGAGCATCCGAGGCTTTGGGCGTAACATTGCACCAAAAGGTGTCTTTGGAGTTTTCCTCTTTCTTTAAAGTATTCAGCAGTAGAAGCCAGATGGAAACTGAAGCAGACAGGCTTTAGGCCTTTTCTGGTATAGTTATTTCTGTAGTTGTCCATCTCAAAACTCTTGGGAAAGGCATATCTTCAGAACACTCAGAAAGATAGTTTTTCCTGCTTGAGTGCTGGCCAATTTCCTTCCTCTTCCAGTCCAGCTTCAGGCTGGCCAGAATATCCCAGCCAGAGTAGTGACCTGTTCAAGGCAGAGATATATTCTACAGATGAAACCATTGGAGCAAAACACCAATCAATGGTGGTCATCTCTCCCCTCATTAGGCTATGTAACCTGACTGCCCCCTAAGCTGGATGGAGGAGGGACATCCTTGTGCTATATGCTGCATGTGGAATATGACTCTGGAATAATACAGAGAATGCTGATAGAAGCTGGAGACTAGAGGTGGAGTTGGTACCAAAACTTATTGGGGAAGAAAGAACACTTCCAGATACTGTTTGAGAGAGAGAAAGGCTTTGGAAGCTGCAGGCATGTAGGAGAAGCTGGCTCTCCAACCTATCTGTGATTTCCAATTTTCTTCCCTGGAGCCTGTGGAGAATTTCTCTTGGGTGGGATTAAAGCTTCTCTCTTGGCTTGAGTTGAAATCTCATCTCTCCACCAGCTAAAGAACTCATTCATTCTTATGTATTTTCTAGTATATTCTAATCTGTAGGACTTCTCCAATTTCTTTTTCCTGTTTTGCTTTGAAATATGGGCTTACTCACTATTCACTACTTTTGACCACCTTTGACTTATGCAAAGAGGTTAAGTTTGCCAGTGTGAGCTGAGAGATAGCGACAGATAGATAGTTTGTGCCCAAGTTTCTGGGACCTCTCTCTTAGTTACTGAAAATTGAAAGTAAAATTCTGAGTTGTCTTTTATTTTCTAGAAAATACACTGATTTATTTAAAATTCTGCCCCATCACCAGAAGAGTTTTCTTTTTTGTGCTTTCTGTCTTATTATTTGGTGGGGGGAGGTAATTTCTTTTACACACTTTTGCTCTACAGATTAAGAAAAAATTTTTTTTTTAAAATTTGGTACCTATTAAGCTTTTATTCTGGGCACAAGCTTTTATTCTGAACTCTTAAAAATAATCATATCCCTAGACCCATTTAGGGAGGGCAAGAGGTATAATTCTGGTCCAGTACTCATCTTGGAAAATGGAGGGGAAAGGTGCCCTTCCTTTCTATTTATCTTCCTTCCTTCTTTCTTTCTCTTTCTTTTTTCTTTCTCTCTTCCTTTTTTGTTCTTTCTTTCTCCCTTCCTTCCTTCCTTGTTTCTTTCTTTCTTTTTCTTCCTTCCTTCCTTTCTTCCTTCCTTCCTTCCTTTCTTCCTTCCTTCCTTCCTTCCTTCCTTCCTTCCTTCCTTTCTTCTTTCTTTCTTTCTTTCTTTCTTTCTTTCTTTCTTTCTTTCTTTC
>NW_020954604.1:8872870-8925898 GCF_900497805.2 Vombatus ursinus | reverse complement strand
TCTTTCTTTCTTTCTTTCTTTCTTTCTTTCTTTCTTTCTTTCTTTCTGTCTTCCTTCCTTCCTTCCTTCTTCTTTCCACAACAATCCTGTGAAGTAGGTACTACAGGTTATCTCTATTTTATAAATGAAGAAACTGAGGCTCAAAGACTTGCCTAAGGCTACATTTGATCATTATGTTACTGCTTGAGGAAATGCAAGTCCTTTCCCTTCTTTTCCTTTGGTGTGTGGTTAACAGATGCTTTATACATCTGCCAAAATGATCTGCCCCAGAGGAAATAATGAGTTTATTTCATCCTCTTTAAAAAATTTTTAAGGGAAAAGCAAAGCACATTCTAGCATTTTTTCAGGGTCAAATTAGGGATCATTTTCATAAAATGAACTCATATAGGCATTCAAACAACTCTTTAGAGATTTGTGTTGGCTGAGAAAATGGCAAGGGTTGGGTTTTTACTTTCCATCTTCATAAGAGATCATCCCTCACTCACCTTTTTCCAAAGAAAAAGCTAATAGAGACCACTAAACAATTTCTCCTTGTGGAAGACTTAAGGATATTATAACAGGGGCTTGGCAAGGGGACTATTGATCAATTGAGTCCCCCAATCCACTTGATGAAATTACAGGCTTGGAACCTTTGTCAGGAAGGGACATTTCCCATGGAGCTAGACACGCATTCCAGCTCAATGCTGAAGGATGATCATTTTGTGAGGTAGCTAGTCGTGCAGTGATTAGTACACTGTGCCTAGAGTCAGGAAAACCCAAGTCCAAATCTTGCCTCAAACATTTGTTAGCTGTGTGACCCTGAACTAATCGCTTTACCTCTCTCTGCCTCAGTTTCCTTCTTTGTAAAATGGGGGTAATAACAGCACCTACCCCACAGGGCTGTTGTGAGAATCAAATGACATAATAATCGAAAAGAGGTTAGCAAAACAGTTTGCACGTAGTAAGTGCTGCGTAAAGGTTAGCTAATATTACTCTCTCTCCTGGGCTGGAAGTAAGGGGCTACTTCCTCATGGGCCAATCGACGTTATTGATTGGCATAAGAATTTTTGACCTGTTCTGTTTCTGATCTGGGGCAATTTGTCCCTTTCTTGAGCAACCTCTTGGCCTTCTGTTCCCAATAGGTCATCATACTGATGTGGGACTCAGTGTGGATTTTATCAGCATAAACCCCTCAAGCTCAGAAATCCCAAGCTCAAGAAATCCTCCAGCCTCAACATCTCCAGGAGCTGGGCTTGCTCCACCATGCCTGGCCACCCTGAACTGTTCCTCTTTTGGGATGCATCCAATGCTTTCTCTCCTTAGGACTTATAGCAAAGACGTAGGGAAGAGGTGAGAAGTGGGGTGGGAGGGGATCCTTTAGCAGTGGTGTCTACAAATGACAAGGAGACGTGTGGTTGCCTGGGAGAACTGGAGTCCTTAGCCACCTTTTTTTTTTCTCGTTTCTATTTCATTCCCTGTATACAGAACAGCAACTAGAAATCTTGAGAAGTGGATGTTTTCAGACTTGGTGATAACCTTGTGAGCTTGAGAATTTGGTAGTTCCAGAAAGAGGTTTTGGTTTCCCAGAGGGAGGAGGTGAAAAAGTACTACTTCATAAAGGAAAAAGTACGGCCTGCTGCTAAGAGGATTCTGCGATGGAAGGATTAAAGAGACCCCAAGTCATGCCTGGGAGGGCCAGGAATGATGGACCTTGTGAGATGCGCTGACAAGGCAGCAGGTCTGATTATGCAAAATATCTGCTCAGTAGTCCTACAAAGCTCCTTTTGCCTTTCAGGAGAGCACAGTGGAGGTGATAGGTTATTGTTTTATGTTTTATCTGTATTTTGGAGCCATTTACTAAAACATAATTTTAATTTTCTGTGATGAATATGCATTAGAAAGTCTTTTGTCAAGCCCCTAGGCATGAGCCATATCTAAACATTGTTTTAGAGGAATCCCCAGATCTGTACTCCAATAAGCCACAGTCTGAGAGAGGAAACCTAACCTCATTGCCCCCTTTTTTTGGGGGGGGGGGGTTCAAGCCCACTTCAAAGATGAAATGAGGTCTGTGGGAATCTACAGCCAGAGCCAGGGGGCCATCTCCATCGCCCTGATCTAGATCTGGCCACTGGACCTGGAGGAGAGAGTGGGGCTGGTGACTTTGCACAGCCCTCCCTCACTTAAATACAATTCACTTGCAAGTCATGGCATCATCTTCCTGATGCCATGGTCCTCTTTGAGAACGAAGGCCAAACAACAACATCAGAGCCTGGGACCCCTTGTGGGAAGGCCATAAGATTACGGTGTATACGGGTTACAGAACATCTTTATGAAGTCCAAGCAAAGCTATAACCAACAAGGAGTAAACGGTGCAAAGTTGCCTAAATTCAGCTGAGGGTATAGGACAAGGTTGGGGAATCTGAGCCTCCAGGAACGTCATAAATCTGAATTCAGTTAAAGGGCCGCACTTGAGGACCTAGAGGGCCACAGGTTCCCCACCCCCGGTGGAGGTATCAGAGATCTTAGTCTACTGAAAGACAGATGCTAGCTCCCTCAGCCTCTTTCTGACCCCTTTGGTGGATTTTCTTCAAGGCTCCCTTCTCTGTACCCTCTCCCGGGAAAATCTCATTTATTCCCAAGGCTTCAGTTCACACCACTATGCAGATAACACCTATGAGAGAAAGAACATTGGCCTGGGGAGATCATAGAACTAACTCAGGGTGGGTCTTCTAATATTCCTGTAAGTCTGCTTTATAGAGCAACTTCATTCTTTTAAACAAAATGCAAACAAGTCCTGAACTTGTAAGCAGTCTGAATGACAGAGTATCTCTAAAGAAATTCCATTTTATTGCTCCGTGAGTACAAACAGAACCCAAACTTGTTCTCTGTAAAATAGGATCATAAAAATTTACACAACTTCCTTCATAAGGCTTTTGGGACCTAAGTGTTGGCAAATAGAGGCGCTTAGGATATTCTTCTGTTGAGTTAGTGAAGGAGGATTAAGAATTAGTATACCAATTGTTTACACATTCTTTTTATAATAATAGCAAGCGTTTATATAATGCTTTAAGGTTTTGTTTATAAATATTATCTTAATCTTTACAACAACCCTGGGAGGGAAGTGCTATTATTATCCCGACTTTACAGTTGAGGAAACAGAAAATAGAGGTTAAGTGACTTGATCAGGACCACACAGCTAGTAAATATTTGAGGTAGGATTTGAACTCAGGTCTTCCTGACTCAAGGTCCAATACATTCTTTGCCACTTAGCTTGCTCTAAAGTGTCCGAAAGTAGTTTGTTCTCTCAAGAAAGTTAAACATGCCTCCTGAAATCTTTCATATACTATTAATTTGTTTAGTGAAACAACATTTTATAGATGGCTAGATGGTGGAGTGGATAATGCACTGGAGTTAGGAAGGACCTAAGTTCAAATTCTGCCCCAGACACATACTATGTGACCCTGGGAAAGTCACAACCTCATTTAGCTTTAGTTTCTTCATCTGTAAAATGGGAGTAACCATAGTATTTATTTTATAGGATTGTTATAAAAATCAAACGAGGTTTTCCCCATTAGACTGTAAGCCACCTGAGGGCAGAGACTGTGTTTTTGCCTTTCTTTGTATCTGCAGCGCTTAGCGCAGTGCTTGGCACATAGTAGGTGCTTAATAAATGCTTGTTGATTGACTGACAAAAAACACATTGCAAACCTTAAGACACTCTATAAAGGCTTGCTACTGCTATCATCACAATTGGGCTTCAGCCTGCCCCTCCTCCCAATTTTCACCAGTTCCACATCAGTGAACTCTGCCTTATTGAGGCTTTATTGAATTAATAAGCACCATTTCCTCTACCCCATCTTCAGCACTTAGCCTGGCCCTGTCTTAAATCATAAACCCCTTTTGGAAATTGATGGTGAGCACAGCTGTCTCAGGCTTCTGGTCTTCATTTTCAGAAAATTTAATGTAGGAAGTCAATTTGGAGCAAATTTCCCTCCCCCCTGGAAGCCAATAGGAGACCAAAATCATTTCTGTGTGAGGTATCATTAGCAGGTGAAAAAGCTGGATCTGAGAAGGAGAGCTAAGGGTTCCCTAAAGTCATGCTGGAGAGATTTCTGTGGCTCAAGATTGCTATACCCCAGCAGCTTTGCTTCAATACACACACACTAATGACGATCGAGACTTTGTAAATGTTTCCTATGCCAGTTTTGGTCTTTCTCTTTTTTTTGTATTTCTTTTGTTTTCTCTGTTCCCCTTTCTCCAGCTCTGTCTCCAGCTCTGTCTCTATCTCATTCTCTCTCTCTACTCCTTCCCTGGAAGGAAGTAGAAAGAACATTGAGTTTGGAGCATTGTACTTGGAATTTTAAATTGTTGTTCTATCTTTTCTGAGGAGGGATTCAGACTCAGGTCTTTTGGACTGCAATTTGTGACCCTATTTGGGGTTTTCTTGGCAGAAATAGGTACTGGAGTGGTTTGCCATTTCCTTTTCCAGTTCATTTTACAGATGAGCTACTGAGGTAAATAGAGTTAAGTGACTTACCCAGGGTCACGCAGCTATTAAGTTTCTGAGGCCAGATTTGAACTCAGGAAGATGAGTCTTCCTGAGTCCAGGCCCAGCACTCTATCCACTGCAGTGCCACCTAGCTGCCCTGGAATTATAAGACCTGAGTTCTAATCCTGGTTCTGCTACTTACCTACCATGTATATATATATATTTATGTATATGTATATGTATATGTATGTGTGTATATATGTATGTATGTATGTATAACCATATATATATGTGTGTGTGTGTATAACCTTGGGCAAGGTACTAAGAGTTCTCGGCCTCAGTTGCCTTATCTGTAAAATGAACGACTGGACTAGATCCCTTCCACATCCAGACCTATGATACCCTTTTATCTACACCTAACCAAAGCAGGAACATTTGACATGTCAAGTGCCTGGTCTTTTGCCTCTGAGACAATCAAGGATCTACAAGGCTAGAACCCAGGAGTCCCACTTCCCAAGCTCTCTGGCCCAAACAAAGAATCTGGATGGGGCTAGAGGGCAGAGCGGGGGTAGGCGAAAGGAAACACCAAACCATAAAGCCTTGTAGAAGCAGGGATCAGACCCAGACAATGGCTCTGTTATTTCCTGGTGTGTGCAGCCTCTCTCCTACATCCCCTTATTTTTGAAGCTTACTGCATCCATAAACATGCTCAGGGATCCTTGGAGGTAGGACAGAGGATGGGAATTCCTTGGCAGCAGTTACCAGCTCAGATAACCTGCCTGGGGTCTAGAGAACGTGCCAACAATCCGGGCAGAAATAGCTTTCACTTGGGCTGTTTATTTTCATATGCTTTGTCTGACACTTCCCTGCTGCAGCGGGGGTACTGAACTGTCAGATTCCATTACAAGCAGATCCAGGCAGTTCTCGAGAGGGGGGGAGGGGGCTACCAAAATTGCCCACTCCATTCTCTTATTCATACAAGCTCTTCCACGGGAACATATTTCCACACACACCCCTCTTCCCACTCCCATCCCTGTCTCTCAAAAAGAAAAAGCAAGAAAGACCTCTTGTTAGGGTAGCATGGGGTTATATTTTAGAACTAGAAGGGGACATTAAAAACCATTTTGTCCTACTCTTGCATTTTATTGAATAAGAAACTGAGGCCCAGAGAGAGGAAGCAGTTTGCTTCTCATTCATTTCTGGGGTGGTCACCCTAACCCAGCTGCAAGTTTTCCCCTTTCCATACTCACAGTGCATTGCTCTGATGCCAAAACCACCTTGAGGGCCACCATGTATGGTTCATCTATGTACTATGCCACAGGAACTTTGACAGAGAGCCTGGGTTCAAATCCATACTCTGCTTGGGCCTACTTTTGAGCCCTTGGGCAAATCACTTTCTTAGGGTTTCAGTTTCCTCATCTGTGAAATGAGAGGGTATGGGGGTGGAGACCCTGCAGCCTTGAGGCCACAAGGCCACAGGTTCCCCATCCCTGGAGATGATCTCCATGGTATTTTTTACTTCTAAACCCATGGTCTTGTGATTTCCCAACCAATGGACTGAGATATACCAATGTGTCTCTAATCCTTACCCAGATTAGCTCCAAACCAGCTGTTACGGCCATATCCCTATTTCACAAATGAGGAAACTGAGGCAAATAATCATTAAGTGATTTGCCCAGTGTCAGACCAGTAGTATCTGAGGAGGGATTCAAGCTCAGGTCTTCTGGACTCCAAGCCCAATTTTCTATCCACTGTGACACCTAGCTGCCCTGAATGAGATTCAAATCCCGGTCTCCTGTCTCCAAGTCTAACATTCTTTCTATTGTACCTGCCTTTTGTCACAAAAAGATTAGCACACCGCACCCCCCCTTCACCCTCCACCCTTGCTTCTTCATGCAAATAACCAACTTACTGGAGTTTGAACAAAATATTTACATGAAACAGAAGCAGAAGAGTCTCTCAGAATAAAAAGGGAAATTTGTCACAACAGTAAGTCAATGCTTATGGTTCAGCCTTGGGCCAGAATACAGGACTGGAAAATTGTACTTATACATACTGGGTCCAATCTCGGGGACGAATCACCCCCAAACACTCTTTGACTAATGCTTATACCCAAAAGTGAGGTGGGGGAGACTTCCGATTTTATTAGTATGAGAACACCTGAGTGTTGAAATGTCTATAGATCGGGGGGGATAGAGCTCTGGCCTTGGAGTCAGGAGGACCTGAGTTCCAATCTGAGTTCAGACTCTTGGCACTTAATAGTTGTATGTGACCCTGGGCAAGTCACTTAACCCTGATTGCCTCACCCCCAAAAAATGTCTATAGATCACTGAGCCAATTATAACTTAGAATCTTTAGAGTCTCCTGAGGCCTTGAGAGGTTAAATGACCTCCCAGGGACCGTATCACCAGCATGTGCCATATGGAGGAGTTAAACCTAAGTCATCTTTACTTCGAGGCTGACCCTTTTCTCACTACTGCTACAATGCTTCTCCCCAAGAGTATATGTTGCAATAATCTTGAATGTCTAAGTTTCCATAGATTCAGGTAGAGATGGGTCCCTAGATCCCACAAAATGGAATTCCAGAGAAGTGAAATGACTTCTGCATACACTTCTCAGGAACTTCCTCCGGTCTTGTTAGATGACTGGATCCTCAAAATCTTGAATTTGAGATCACTCATAAGCCATAAAGATGGCACTGTGCAGAGAGACCCCCTTTTGTGGTTAGAAAGATGGGTTTGGGGACTCTAAAATTTGGTGCTGTTAGAGAGGCAATCCTCAGGAACTCTCACTACTTGGCCATCTAGCCTCTATCTCTGTCTCTGCTTCTCTGTCTCTGTCTGTCTCTCTGTCTGTCTTGCTCTATTTCTGTCTCTCCGTCTGTCTCTCTCTATCTCTGTTTTTCTCTCTCTGTTTCTATCTCTCTGTCTCTGTCTCTTGGTCTCTGTCTCTGTGTCTTTGTCTCTCTCTGTCTCTCTGTCTCTTCTCCTCCTTCCCCTTCAACAACTCCCACAAGATTGAGAAGTTGGACTACTGTATCTCCAAGGAGAAACTGATCATTTTCCAGGAATCTCTTCTTGATCCACATAGAAGAAAATAAGCATTTATTGAGCTCCTACTATGTGTCAGGCACTGTGCTAAGTGCTTTACAAATATTATCTCATTTAATTTTTCAACAATCCTGAGAGGCAGGTTGCTATTATTATCTCCATTTTACAGTTGAGGAAACTGAGGCAGAGATTCAGTGACTTGCCTAGGGTCACACAGCTAGTCAGTATCCAAGGCAGGATTTGAACTCAGGACATCCCAACACAAGGCCTAGCACTCTATCCACTGCAACAACCATCTGCCTCATGGATTAACACATTTGTTTCTGTCCCAAGGCAGTCATTATTAGCCTCTCCTACCCTCTGACTCTTGGTTCTGCTCTTTGCTTTGCTGTTCTCTCAGGATCTTGTCAGAGAAAAGGCAAAAAGGAAAGAGAGACTGTAAATGTCCATAATTTCCCTTTTATAAGTTGACCATTCCTCCCCAAACAGCCCATCCCTCACTACCGGGAGTCAAGTAGTTTATCCTATGATCAGCAATCATCATCACAGTCATCTTCTGGATATGATGTTTTAGGGATAATGTTGATTAGCTAAAGAATATCTGAGGAGGGCAATTAAGATGATGAAGACCTTGAGTGTATGCCAAACCAGAGGATGCAGCCCTATGGAGAAAGGACTGGCCACGCCCACCAGCAGCCAACCAAGTGCTACCCAGATGACAGGCAGAACAGCCTTGCTGAAGCAAGGCGCCCTGAGGGAGAAAGAGGAAGCAGCATGTGTTGGCCAAGTCACACCACCATCATTGCCTTATGACCAAGGACCCTGGACCTTTAGCACATAGAAGAAACACTTCCAGCCCATCAGCTCTCAGCCACCATGCTGGGAAGCAGTCCCTAGAGAGATGTAGCCTGGCCACTGCTTCTGCAGGGGCTGCAGCCACATCTAGTGAAGACCCAGAAAAGAAAGTTCTTGCCACCAGAGTTCTTGGCGGTGTCAGATGGTGCTACATCAGAAATTGATATGGTTTTGCTGCTGCACCAGAGGACCATGGGACCTTTCCATATGACTTGCAGCTCCTTAGAATGTGAGCTCATCGAGAGCAGGGACTGTCTTCCTTCTCAAGGTGCATCCCCAACACTTATCTCCGTGCTTTGCACATAGTAAAATAAACACTAATGCATTCATCTTTGAAGTCTATCTTTGCAGAGATGCCAAAGGGCATGTCCATATACTCCATACTGAGATGTGACCAAAAACCCTATTACCTTTTAAGTACAAAAAATAATTGGTGAATTCCTTCACCAACTTTCCCACATGGAGTTTGGGGGGTTTTTGTTTGTTTGTTTGTTTGGTTTGTTTTTTTGTTTTTGAGTCTGGGTTCTGTAGCATACTTGGGAATAGCTTCACAAGCTCATATAATGTCAGGGTTGGAAAGGGTCTTGGAGGCCATTAAGCCCAAACTGTATAATTTTCCAGAGGAGAAAATGACGGTCCAGAGAGGGGAAAGGATTTACCTAAGACCATGCTACTAAGATGTAGCAAAGCTAAGAATCACAAAATCTCATCACGGGAAGAGAATCAAAGGTACCCAGTCCAAACCGTACCTGATCAAGAATCCCCTGTAACAGCATCCCCAATGTGTGGCCATCAGGCCAATTTACCTGCAGACCTCAAAGGAGGTGGAAGTCATTGCTTCCCTAAGCAACCCATTTTACTTTTCATTATTTTTAATTTTAGTTTAATTATTTTAAATTGGTCTCTCTGCAACTTCCAACTACTATTCCAAATTCTGTCTTCTCAGTCAACCAGAACAATCCTAAGCTCTCTTCCATATGTTGTTCAGTCATTTCTGTCACGTCTGCCTCTCCATGACCCCATTTGGGGTTTTCTTGGCAGAGATACTGGAGTGGTTTGCCATTTCCTTCTCCAGCTCATTTTACAGATAAAGAAACTGAGGCAAAGATGGTTAAATGACTTACCCAGGATCATACAACTAGTAAGTGTCTGAGGTCAGGTTTGAACTCATGGAGATAAGTCTTCCTGACTCCTGACCTGGGGCTTTATCCACTATGCCACCAAGTGCCCTCTCTTCTATATGACAAAACTTCAAATATTAAAGACAGCTATTCTACACACACACACACACACACACGCACACACACACACGCCTCACTATCTTTTCCTCTGCAGGTTAAAATCTCCCAGTTTCTTCAAGTTATCCTTGTTTGGCATATGCTCAAGGCCTTCACCATCTTAACTGCCCTCCTTAGATGTTCTTTAGGTAATCAACATTATCCCTAAAACATCACATCCAGAGCTCAACATCAATCAGATATAGTTTTACAAGACAACAAATGCATTTATTTTTATATTTCTCTAATGTCCAATGCAGTGGGAACTTAATATATATAGTTAATATATATATATATGTGATATTATATATACTATTATATATAATGTAATATATAACATATATAGTCTCCACAGTAGGAACTTAATAAACATTTGTTGAATGAATGTTTATCAAAGAATTGATGTGTATTGAATCCCTGTGTACAAATAGAAGATGCCAGTTTCTAACATCATTCATGTACCCCAAAATAGACTCTTTTGAAATATTTTGTTTTCACTAATTCAGGTGGCTACAAAGTATAATATTGTATCTCTTTAAAAGCACTTTATGATTTATGCTGCATATACATTTTGCTGGTCTTTTCCCCAATTGTGTGAATTAGTGAAGGCTTATTATAGTTTGATTCTGTTACGTACTTATGTATAATTATATGGAGGTAGCTAAGTGGCTCCTTGGTTAGAGCGCTGGACCTGGAATCAGGAAGACCTAACTTCAAATCCAGCTTCAGACACGCACTAGCTGTGTAACCCTAGACAAGTCATTTAACCTCCATTTGCCTTAATCTACTAGAGAAGGAAAAGGCAAACCACTCCAGTATCTTTGCAAAGAAAACCTTCTAGATAGTATTGGCACGCTAAGGTCCATCGGGTCACGAAGAGTCAAACACAACTGTACGAAAGAATGATAACAAACAAAATTATATTTGAAATGGAGTTGACTGGCCAATGGGGGTCTGGGTCACAGAGCATGCGCCAACACACAGAGTGGATTTGGTGGGAGCTGCTTCTGGAAGCGTGTGATGATATGTAATGAGAGAAGCCTTGCCTCCTCTTTAGACCATGCAGTGGAGGTCTGTGATTATTTCCTATCCACTTTATGGGATGGTAGTGGGGAAGAAAAGACTTCTAACTGGCTTCTGAGCAAACATTGAGAAGGTATACAAAAGACACCCCTCTTTCAGATGGAAAATTTGGCCTCTCTTTCCCTTGTAGAGACTGAGGGAAAACACATTGTACGATGAAATATATGGTGAGGGAATGTTTCGTCAAGCTGCTATACCACAGCCAGAGGTGAACCTGATGGGCTGAATGTTCGCAGCAGCCGCTCTCTGTGGGGACCCACGTGGCAGAGGGATGCATGTGCCAGTTTGGGGATGAGGGGATGTTTGTGCATCTTGGCTCTTGTTCTATCTTTCCAGTAATTCTTCCTTTGTAAAAGGAGTGATAATAATAATATAGTCTACCCCGAGCATGGGAAGACTTCCCCGGAGGAATGTGCGAATGAGAACAATTTGTTGCAATGGCCATGAAAGTGGCTAAAGCAGGCGCTGTGGAGCTCTTAGAGCTTGGTCAGACATCAAAGACACCAAGCTCATCCACCATATCCCGGGCCATCCATCGCCAGTCGTTTTGACATTTGTCTTGCTGTTGGATTTTGATGACTCCGAAAGAGAGAATGAAGCTGATGACTTTGTGCAACTCTGACTCACTTAAATTCAATTCACTTGAAAGTCAAGACATCACCCCATGATGTCATTGGTTCTCTTCAAAAAACAAAGGATGAGGGGCAGCTAGGTGGCACAGTGGATAGAGCTCTGGCCCTGGAGTCAGGAGGACCTGAGTTCAAATCTGGCCTCAGACACTTGACACTTACTAGCTGTGTGACCCTGGGCAAGTCACTTAACCCCATTGCCTAGCCAAAAAAAACCCAAAAAACAAAAAACAAAAATGAAGGATGAACAACAACAATAATAATATAGTAATAGCTAACATTTAGATAGCACCTACTTTGTGTCAGACACTGTGCTAAGCACTTTACAGCTATTGTCATTTGATCCGCACAACAACCCTGAGAGGTAGGTGATATTATTATCCCTGTATTACAGATGAGAAAACTGAGGCAAACAAGTGAAGTGACCTGCCCAGGGTCACACAGCTGGTAAGTATCTAAGGCCAGATTTGAACTCAGAGCTGCCTGAGTCCAGGCCCACTGCTCTATCCACTGTACCACCTAGCTGCCCCCAAACTAATTGAAATCAACGACTTATTGATATTATGGGAAATATCAGCTGGTGTAATGAAACTGGAGAAATGTTGATACTGGCAATGATATTAGGGCAGCAATCACTGGGGATCAGTACTGGGGAGAATACACTGGAATGTGGGCATGAGTTGATAGCATTAGAAGAACCCCCTGTCCTTCAGGGTTACTCCTGGAATGCTGAGGGAGGGATGTCAAGCCAAGCTCTGGGGACCTAGCTGGTGAGTATATGTGTGGTTTGGGGGAATAAGTCCAAACATGACTGGTGCAAACTAGCCATGTGACTAAGAACATGTCAGGATACCAAACAATTCTATATCTATAAGTTACAGATAAATTGTCATTGTTGTTTAGTCATATCCAACTTGTCATGACCCCATTTGGGGTTTTCTTGGCAAAGATACTAGAGTGGTTTGCCATTTCCTTCTCCAGCTCACTACAGATTAAGAAACAAAGACAAGCAAGGTTAAGTGACTTGCCCAGGGTCACACAGGTAGTAATTATCTGAGGCTGGATTTGAACTCAAATCTTCCAAACTCCAGCCCCAGCACTCTATCCACTGCACCACCTAGCTGCCCTCAGATAAGTTACTGATTCACATTAGCAGAGGTAATTTCTATATATTAATTTCCTAGACTGATGAAATTATAGATTCAGACCCAGAAATAAATTTTCTATGATCAAAAACCTATCCAATACAACTGCATCTAACAGACAATATTAAGATTCATTTTTAAGTGACTTGACTTATTACAATATATTATTACTGTGTTATTGTTGTTATAATTATTATTATTTATATATATTATTATTGGCAAATGATTTCTCAAAACAGGAATTATATGGAAATGTCAAGCTGCTCAATTGCTGGGAATTTGTGTAAAAATATATGGTGTGTCAATATTATGCCTTACTTTATGAGCAAAATAAACATTGTCATAATGATGCAGACATTTATAGTGTTTACTACATGCCAGGCACTGTGCTAAGCTCTTTATAATTATTATCTCATTGAATTCTTACAACAATCCTGGGAGGTAGGTGCTATTATGATCCCCATTTTACAGATGAGGAAACTGAGGCAAAGTTAAGTGGTTAAGTGATTTGCACAGGGTCATATAGCTAGTCGGCATCATCATCATCCTCATCTAATTCAGTCTTTTAACTCCAGACTCAGGGCTCTTTTGACTATACTATGCAGCAGACTCCAGATATGATCGATGGTTACACGTGTTCTTTGCATGTATGCCTTTCCCCACTGATCCTAGGGTAATAACCTGTGCAAGGGTATAGCCCATTGATGCAAAAGGGGTGGGGATCTTGTCATTTGCAATTTAATTGATTAAATGTCTTTTGTTTTAAACTAATATGCCCTT
Source organism: Vombatus ursinus (assembly GCF_900497805.2). Lineage (NCBI taxonomy): Eukaryota > Metazoa > Chordata > Mammalia > Diprotodontia > Vombatidae > Vombatus > Vombatus ursinus. The sequence continues at coordinate 8,912,611 of NW_020954604.1, read as the reverse complement.
TGGCTACCTGGTAAGTGGAAACACGTTGGTGGAGGTTTGTGAGCTATGGTTTTGAATGGGTGCTGACCCACAGAGTGCTTCAAACCTTTTTTTTCTGGAGGCCCATATGTGTGTGGGAACCTGGGGACTGCATCCTGGGCATTGTGACATGTGTCTACTCAATAGAACATGAAGATCTGTGAGTTATGATCTCTGAAACACTACATGTTCCTCAGATGAGAATCCCTTTAGGCAGAGAGAAATGCAAGGCATCATTGTTCTTCTGTGTAGGTCAGGTTACTTCGTAGAAGAGATTTTTGATGTGGGTGTGAGGTTCAGGCTCTCTCTCTCTCTCTCTCTCTTTCTCTCTCATTAAATACAACTCATCTTAAAGAGTTATGATGATGGGATTTTCTCTAGAAACAGATGCGGCAGAACAGTGCATATCCCTGTGAGTGTTTTGACAGCTCATGAAAATCTTCTGAGAAAAAAAAAAAGCTCTGGCTGGAGTGTGCAAACAAGCCCCCTTATCGCTCTGCTCCTCTCTTCTCTCTAAAAGTCAATCCATCTGCTTTATTCAGCATCCTCCCACTAGCCAGCTCCCTTGGCAGCCAGAGGGAGGGCTACAGCCGCCTGCTTGGCCTTACATGGAGCAGCCTGACGTGCGGCCCCCGTTATGAATCAACTTTGTCCTCTCCTTCCAATTCGGGGAAAATGGGATGATTAATTGGTTTCCATCACCACTCTCCCCATAAGTCACAGGCTGAACTGCCTTTTTTGGGTTTCCAATGACAAAGATTTCATTATCCAAAGCAATAATTTTTAACTAGAGCAATGCAACATTTTTGTTCACCTGAATTAGGCCCATATGTTGGCGTAAAACTTGGAGCACGCAAATGCGTCTGGAGGGGTAGAGCGAGGTCGGGGTGGGGGGCAGAGGGGGAGGATGATGTCTCTTTCTTGTTTTCCCTCTGTCTCCTCATTCTCTCAGTTTATTTTCTTTTTCTTCTTTCACACTCTCTTTCTTCTCATTTTATCTTTTCACTTTTTCTATGTTCACTCCTGTTTGGTTCGTTTTGTCTTTTTCATTTTTTTTCTATAAATTCACCTCCCCTCTCTGTTCTTTTTCTCTCCTGCCTGCCCCCGTGACTCTCTTTTCACCCTCTTCATCTTTCTTCTCTCTCTCACTTGTATTCTCTCCCCCTTTGACTCTTTCTCTCTTCCTCCTGTCTCTGTCCTCTCCTTCTCTTCCCCTCCCTTAGGTCTATATCTCACACTGTCAGTCTCCCTTTCTGTCTCTGTCTCCTGCTCTCTTCTCTGTTTCACTCTCTGCCCTTTTGTCTCTCCCTGCCCCCTCTTTCTGTCTCTTCTCTCTCACTCTTTCCTTTTCTTCTCTCTCTCTCAATCATTCTGTTTCTGACCCATCTGCCTCCATCTCTCCTCTCCCTCTCTCTACCTCTGTCTCTGTTTCTCTTTAGCCCCCTACCCCAACACATACAAAAAAAAAAACATCAAAACACCCCTCCACCCACATCAGAGAGAGAGAAGCAAAGAATTGGCTGCTTTATCTCCTATCTAGACAAAATAAATCATCAGCATCAGATTCTGATTTAGCTTCTGATGGAAGCCAAAGGATTTTCCTTGCGAAACAATAAGCAATTTTAAAACTCACATAAAAGAGGAGATCCTCAAGTGGGGGGGGGGGGGGGTTCCTGGAAAAGCACCTTCTCCAGTGATTCATTTAGTTCCCAGTTTTTACAATGATGTTTCACTTTCTCCAAATCCTGACCTGTGAGTCACAGTCAGGTTACACGGGAATTCTCACAGTGAAAAACAAGGCAAAGAACCCTAGGCTGCCTGAATATGAGGCTCCTGTCTCCCTGTCTCCCCAATGCATCCTTCTAGATGTTGGCCTCACTGGAGAAAATCAACTTTTCAAATATCTTTTTTTGGGGTCTCTACCTGAGCACTCTTTGACAAGCTATTCTTTGGTGATATCACAACACAAGGATGCAACTTCTTAAGATTCTGGACCTGGGAGAGACCCTAGGGAATCATTGTACATTGTCCATCACTTCCCAACCCAAAGAGCGCAGCACCCCCACAATCCATGTAAAATTTTTTGACCCTCCCTTCATACCAGAGAAGAAGCCTGAATTATTATGGTATTAAAAGATAAAATATATTGATATTATACATGTATTTTATGCATTTCTGAGTTTCTGAACCTTTTCTGTGTCACATGCCGGCCTTCATGTGTTGTCTGCAGCTTCCACAAAACTCCCCCCAAATTACCATTTAATTTCTTATGTTGACCCACGATATATCAAAACCACGATGGGGAAAGTCACAACGTAGAAGGGATAACTGAATAGTGTGGATGGGGTGGGGGGGACATCTCTAAATTCTAAATCTCTAAATTCTTTACTAGAACCTGATAAAATCATGTGTGTGACACCTGCTCATATAGGTCTGTCTTGCTCTTGCATACCTCTGTGATTTTCACCTAGATGACATCAGTTGGGTACCAGAAATTGGGCAGAAGATGGAGAACACTTATCTAGAACTGTTAATATGAGGGAAAAGAAATACAGTTATCCCTTCCACATCTTGGGGGCTTGGGGCACGGTACTCCCACAATCTAGTAAATCCAGGTGACAATTTTTGGCCCTCCCTTCATACCAGGAAGAAGTCTGAATTTTTTATTTTTCTTTTATGGGGTTTTTATAGTATCTTATTATAAAATTTAGGTTGATATTATACAATACTATACATATATTTTATGCATTTCTGAGTTTCTAAACTTTTTCTGTGTCATCTGCTGGCTTTTGCATGTCATCTGCAGCTTCCTCAAAACTCCCCAAAAAAGTCCCATTTAATTTCTTATGTAAACCCATGATATATCAAAACTTCAGTGGGGAAAGTTGCAGATAACTATGATAGCCCCTATGTCCCGGGGTTATTGTGAGGATCAAATAAGATAATAATTGTAAAGCACTTAGCACAGTGATTGGCACGTATTAAGCGAATATCAGTTATTTATCATTAGTTACCCTAAGTAGGGCATTTAAAACTAAGATAGGACTGCTTTATGGGACCATGCCAGAGAGGCATTCTAGAGACAGGTCATATGGGCAGAGAAATTTTGGATCGGGATTGTTTGTCTGTGACAAGGGAGTAGCAAACCTACCCCCTCCTCCATTCCCCAGAAGGCATCTGAAATTCCAGGAAGCTACAGCCTTGAGCATGTGTAGAAAAACCCCACTTGAGATAAGGAGGAGAGAACAAGCCCGACACATGAGTTCATGGGACCTTGGTCCACACGGGCAGCACAGAGAGATGTGAGAAGCATCTGAAACAACCCTCAATGACCTTCAGATTTCAGCATTCATCTAGTGATTATCCAAGACATGTTGGCTGCCTCTAGCAGTCAGCATGGAGTTACCACTTAGAATAGGATATGACAACCTGTTTCCTTTTATTTATGATTGATGGGTTTGGGCTAGAGATAGAGATCTAGCAAAGCTAAATAGGTGTGACTGTTATTATTTTTTTCTTGTGTGCTAATTTTTCTAGAGCACAGACAGACACCAGCCAATTTCACTGTTTTGCAAATTCTATTACTGTCCAAAGAGGTTTTGTCTTGTCAGTGATTTGAAAAGTGATTAAATGCAAGGCCTTTCCAGATGATTTTTCAACTAATAAAACACTTCAAGAGAACTACTTTGGCATATTTCAAAGACCTTTTATTTCAAATAAAATGATTGGTTTATTTTCCCATCCTGAACAGTCTGCTATCAAAGATGGAGAGTTCTTCTGTTTCAAGTTTTCATTCAATACCAATAGTACCTTAGGCTCTTAGCAAGCTGTCTTTTACTGTAGTTCAAACAATGAACTATTTTATTTATTTATGTATTTATTTATTTTTGGCAAGACAGTAATGTATTGGCTGTTTTGTTTTGCTGACCTACTTTTTTCTCCTTTTTTTCAATTTTTTTTTATAAAAGAGATGGCTGTAGGTAGGAGAAGAAGGGAGGATATATTCTGAAACAAATGTGATTTAAAAATAAAAATATCAATAAAAATAAGACATATGTATATAGTTCGAAGGAGAGGAGGGAGGCAGGGAAACCATTTAGGAAAGTATTATGGTAATTGAATCATGAGGTGATGAGGGCTTAGACTAAGGTGACAGCAATGGGAATGGAAAGAGCATGATGGATTTAGTGGATCTTCCTTAAGTACAAATCTGACTGCCCTAACCTGGCATTCCCCTAACTTTCCATTCTCCTTCTACCTTGCCAGGCTACATGTACTCTGCGATTCACTGACATTGGCCTCCTAGTTTTTCCGTGAACAAAACACTCAATCTCCTGATTCTAGGCTCCTGATTTTCACCGGCACTTCTTCGTGCCTGAAATTCTCTCCATGCTTATCTCTACCTCCTGGCTTCCTCGGCTTCCTTGGCTCCCTTCAAATCCCAGCTAAAATGCCATCTTCTACAAGAAGCCTATCCCAATCCTCCTTAATGAACTGCCTTCCCTCTGTTGATTATCACCAATTTATCTTGTGTATGTCATATATTGTACGTAACAGCTGCATATGGTCCCCCTCCACCCCTCATTAGACTGCTGTTCATCCTTCATTCTCAAAGAGGACCAATGACATCAGGAGGGTGATGTCTTGACTTGTAAGTGAATTGGATTTAAGCGAGGCAGAGCTGTGCAGAGTCATCAGCCTCCTTCTCTCCTCCGGAGTCGTCAGGGTCCAGTGGCAAGACAAAGGTCAGGATGACTGGTGATGGCCCCACAGGATGGCAATGGGAGGCCTTGTCCTTTTTAAGCTACGGTCTTTCCCAGGTCTCAGTTTGTCTGAGATAACACACATTCAGTGATTTAAGGCTAGGTAAGAATTCAGTCAAAAGATGGCCTAATTTGCCTGTTCAAAAGAATCAATCTGGGAGAAGAAAAACCTCAGGGTTTCTGGCCAGAACAGAAACAATTGCTGTTTATATTACTCTGAGCTATCAGAGCACAGTGACCAAATGAGGCTTGGGTTGGGAACTATTACCGGCCAATCAATGAGAGTCAGAATGAGTTGGGTTTAAAGGTATTAGACTGTGAGCTCCTTGAAAGCAGGGTTTGATTTTTACCTTCTTTTGTAGCCCCAGTGCCCAGTACATGGTAGGTACATAGTAGGTACTTAATAAATGACTGACAGGAAAGTAAATCTTTGAGACCACTGGGAGAAAAGGCAATAATAATAATAATAATAATAATAAATATCATTATTATTTTATAGCATATTGGTTTGCAAATCCTTAAAGTACCATGTGACCCCCAAGTGAGAGACAACCAGAAATCTAGGGCTTCCCAGATCATGACTCCCGCTGCTCCCATCTTCCCCACACTCAGTGGATGGGAGAGGTAGACGCCTCTGCATTTCCCATTACCAGAGCTTTGGTTGCAACATGAAATTATGAAAATGTAATACATGTATGAACATGCTGCAAATCGCTTATTGGCAGCTAGCTTTCCTCCAAGCAAAGCACACCAGTCCTCCGGGGAGGCTCCAGTCATTCAGAATTTCCATGTCAGGATCAGCCATGCCTTTCCAAAGAGAACTACCCCTTGGGCGCCAAATTCCCTTACACTGGAACTTCAACCATGTGAGAAAATGAGCTCAGGGGTGTCTGATTCATTCTGTGCTCCCAGGCCTAGGCCAGCACTAGGAGCCAAGAATTCCCAAGTTCTAGTCCCAACTCAGATGCTAACAGTCTCCAGGTCCAGAGGAAATCATTTTGTGCCTTCGTGACTCAGTTTCCCTATTTGTGAACTATCAATGTCATGGACTAAAAGGATTTTCCAAGACCATTCTTAAGACAGAATAATTCTAATGTCCCTGGCATGACTCTTTCCAGTCCAGACACAGAAACTAAGATACTCAGTGGGGAAGTGACCTGTTCGGGGCGGGGGGGACCCTGAAATACAGGAATGTGTTGATTCAAGAATTGAGCCTAGGTTTCCTGCTGTCTTACTCCATCTTCCCTCCACTACAGCCGCACTGCCTCCTGGGAGAATATTAATTGACTGGTTCAGTAGAAATCATGCTGGATTTGTAACATGAAGAACTGAGTTAAAATCCCAACTGCCATTTATTACCTGTGTGATGTTGGCTAAGTCACTTAACCTTGTTAGGTTGCAGTTTCTTCATTTGAATGTAGCAGGCATGATTGGGGAACCCCTGTGATGCTGGGCTGGGTCACTTCCCTGGAGCTGAGCACGTGATCTGGCCCCTTGCTAAGGAACATGTACCTTGATGGGATCACACAGGCATCTTCTGATCATTTTCCAGTGACTGAAGCATCATTTCAAAGATACCTAGCAACTGATCACGAAGGGACTGACTCTTGTAGGAGAAACCTCTTCCCTCTGTGGTCTATAAAAGTTGTGGAAATCTTCAATGTTTTAATGCATGTTTTCTCTCCTTTAGACTTCCAGGGAGGTGGGAGTGGGGAGATTTTTTTCTTTCTCTTCACTCCCCTCTCCCCACGGTGATGGCTTGCTCCACAAGCGAATGTCTGTGGGACACATGTTTGCTTCGGTGGGTCTGAGGCTGGGACTGAGCTCTCTCTCTCTATGCGTCTTTTCTCCCCCCCCTTCCTTTCTTCCCTCCTCCCTCCTTCCCTTTCTTCCTCCCTCCCTCCCTTCCTTCCTTCTTCTATTTCCTCCCTCCCTCCCTCCCTCCCTTCTTTTCTTCCTTCCTTCCTTCCTTCTTTCTTTCCTTCATTTTCTCCCTTCCTTTCTTCTTTCCTCTTTCTCTACCTTTCTTTCTCTCTCTTTCTTTCATTTGTCCCTGTCTTTTTCTGTCTTTCAATCTCTTTTCTTGGGCATAGGTCAGCAACTAGTCATGAGAAATGGACATTTCTTAACTTATAAGTTCATAGATTGAGAGTTTCTGAGTTTGAGATTTAGTCATCAAACCACCAGAGGAAGGAGGATGTGGGTGTCCTTGACAGTACGTTTCTCAGAAAAGAAAATGACTACTATCAGGATATTATTGTGCCTGGAGACAATCGTGACCTAACTATCCAGGAGATCCTGGACCTTGTGACTCATTTGTACAGTGCAGATCCAAGGTGAATGATCAGCAGTAACATAAAGGTTCTTGACTTTTTAAGGGAAGTATGATTAAAGTAACGGACTATTTGAGATGTGTTATATTTTATGTATTTCTTAATATGTGCCTATGGGTCTTTTTTGTCCTAACCATCTTCTATGATAGAGGAAATAAGTGGTTGATCAATACACAATACCCATATTGTACATTTACTACCTTTACTAGAGGACTGTATTTTGAGGAGGGCCTAGACAAATCACAACAAAGCTTTGTTTTAAAAATCTCCCTTCAGTGATCAGGGAATAGAGGAAATATATAGATCCAGAAAGAGAACTTGACTATCTTTGAGGTCAGCTCCGCATCAGTAAACCAGTCCCTTATCAGGATTCCCTGGGCCGTAGGGTATATATAAAACATGGAGGTTCAACTACCAATCAACCAATCAATTAATTGCCAAGTATCTATTAAATGTCTGCTCTCTTCCTGGCACTCTGCTAGGCACTGAGAATGCAAATACAATGATTGAAAAAAAATGCTTATGAGGACTTAGCATTATAATGGGTGAGACAAGAAGCATATATGAATATATGGAGCATAAAGACACAGAGAATGAGTACAAATAGATGTAAAGGAGCGAAGTAGAAGGTAGTTTGAGAGGGAGAGTGATAGCATTTAGGAGTCCCAGGAAAGATTCTTGTAGAAAGTGATGTTTAAGGTGGAGCCAAGATGGCGGAGGGAAAGCAGTGACTTGCTTCAGCTCTCCCTCAAACCCCTCCAAATACCTATAAAAAATGGCTCTAAACAAATCCTAAAGCAACAGAACCCACAAAAAAACATAGTAAAACAAATTTCCAGCCCAAGACAACCTGGATGGCTGATTGGAAAGGTATATTGCGCCAGGCTGGGAGAGGAGCGCAATTCGGCGTGGGCGCGCAGGCCACAGTGACCCTGGAGCAGGCCTCAGAGGACTGAATCGCGGGCAGCTGTGGCGGTTTCCAGACTTCCTAACCCACGAATGCCAAAGACAACTTAGAAGGTCAGTGGGAAAAATCTGTGACTGCAGTGAGAGAAGAAGCTAGGTCTCAGCTACAAGTCAAGATTTAGCTGCTTCTACATTAAGGGACCACAGGGCATGGAATATAATATTCCAGAGGGCAAAGGAGATAGGCTTACAACCAAGAATCACGTACCCAGCAAAACTGAGTATAATCCTTCAGGGGAAAAATGGTCATTCAGTGAAATAGGGGACTTTCAAGCATTCTTGATGAAAAGACCAGAGCTAAATAGAAAATCTGACTTCCCAATACAAGATTCAGGTGGAACACAAAACAGGAAACAGGAAATGTTTTTCCTGGAAACAGGAAAGAGAAATCATAAGAGACTTATTAAAGTTGAACTGTTTATATTCCTGCATAGAAAGATGATATTTGTAACTCATGCGACCTCTGTCAGTATTAGGGTAGTTGAAGGGGAAAAAATTATATGTATGTATGTATAGATAGATAGATAGATAGAGGGCACAGGGTGAGTTGAAGATGAAGGGGTGATATCTGGAAAATAAAATTAAGGAGTAAGAGAGGATTATACTAGGAGAAGGAGAAAGGGAAAGGTAGAATGGGGTAAATTATCTCACAAAAAAAAAACAGAAAAGAAAAGGCTTTTACAGTGGAGGGGAAATGGGGGAAGGTGAGAGGGAATGAACAAATCTTACACTCATAGGATTTGACTTACAGAGGGAATAACATACACACTCAGTTGGGTATGGAAATCTGTCTTACCCTACAGGAAAATAGGAGGGGAAGGGGACAATAGAGTAGGGGTATGATAGGGAGGAGGGCAGATTAGGAAAGGGGGTAACCAGAAGCAAATACTTCTGAGGAGGGACAGTGTCAAAAAAAAATAGAATAAATGGGGGGAGGGTGGGATAGGATTAAGGGAAATAGAGTTAGTTTTTCACAGCATGTCTACTGTGGAAGTGTTTTCCATAACTGTACATGTATAGCCTATATTGAGTTGCTTGCCTTTTCAATGAGGGTGGGTGGGGAGGGAGGAAGGGAGAAAATTTGGAACCCAAAGTTTTAAAACACATGTTTTAAAAAAAAATGTTTTCACATGCAACTGGGAAATAAGAAATACAGGAAATGGAGTACAGAAATCTATCCTGCCATGCAGGAAAATAGAAGGGGAAGGGAATAAGAGAAGAGGGGGAGAGATAGAAGGGAAGGCAGACTAGGGGAAGGGGTATTCAGAATGCATGTGGAGGGAGGGGCAAGATGGGTTGAAAATTTGGAACTCAAAATCTTGTGGAAGGAAATGTTGAAAACTAAGAATAGATAAATTTATTAATTAAAAAAAGAAAAAAACAAATTAAAAAAAGTGATGTTTAAGCTGCATCTTAGTAACAACAACAATACTAATAATAATAATATTAGCCTATGAACCTGGAATACTAGAAGAGCGGCAGTGCTATCAACACAAATGGAGAAGTTTGGGAAAGTCATGGATTTGGGTGGAAAGATAACGAATTAGCAAAAGCAGTTCGTGAAGTATAGGGGAAAAAGCTTTGAACAAGAGGATCTGAGTTTGAGTCTTGGCTCTGCCACATTGTGATTGTAAGACCTTGGGGAAGTTACTTAATCTTTCTGACTCTTCAGCTGAAAAATAAGGGAGTTGGACTAGGAAGCTTCCAAGTCCCTTCGATCTCTAGACCCACAGTATGAAACAAGGAAATGATGAGTGATAGAGACAGCATTCCAGCTCTTCCCCAACCACAAATTCCAGTCCTGGAAGGGTCTGTCACGCCTGCAATGGAACAGAAGTCCCCTCCCGCCCGTGCATTCCAAAACCCGATGCCGATCATTTTCCTAGGACCCTGAGTCGCTTTTCCCTTCTACCAGTACAGGCGATCCAAAGCTGCCTTGCTCAGTGGCAGACCTCATTTTCCTCCCTATTTTTCATTTTATTTAATCCAACATATAAACTGTGTGCAAAGTCTCCTGATAGTCCATTGTGACCATTCAGCATTGCATCTCAGCACATTAAATATAGCCCCACTGCAGGCCAATTCAGTTTAATTCAACAAGAATTTTTTTTAATTAATTAATTTATTTTTAGTTTTCAACATTTTGATTTTGAGTTCTAAATTTTTTCCCCTTCCCTCCCCTCCCCCCTCCCCAAGACGGCCTGCAATCTGATACGCTCTACTTATATATTCATATTGAACTTATTTTCACATCAGTCATGTTCAACAAGCATTTATTAAGCACCTACTATGACTGTGCTAGGCAGAGGGGACAGAAAGACAAAAAAAATCTGCCCTCTAGGAGAAGATCTTCCATTAGCACTCCTCCTCTTTGTGGCTGAGCTGTAGCTCAGGAAATCTCTGCCTTCAGGCCCTGCTCTCTTCAATAGGTAACACCCACCCTGACTATTCTTCACTTCACTCTTACCTCAACTCCCTCTGGACTCCCCCTGACTCTCCTCTTGGCTTTCCAGCGCCCCATCCCATTGTCTTTCTCCATTACAATATTCCTTGAGTGCAGGGATTGTCTTATTTACCTGTATTTGTATCCCTAGTGCTTAGCACAGTGTCTTACACAGAGTAAGTGGGGTTTTTTTTCATCCAAATACAGGGTTTATTAGAACATCCATCATATTGGGCAGACTCTTAAGGAGTCTGAACATTAGTAAACTATTGGATTATTGGCTAGATTAGAAGAATCTAAGCAGTGGCTAGATTATAAGAATCAGAGCATCTTAATGGAGACAAGGTAGACCTTATATACAGAAAGACTGAGGGAGGGACCTAGGGAGTGGCCAGCAAACTGGGGTGAACCACATAGTAAGTGTTTAATAGATTCTCCAGCTACTTATCTATCTATCTCCATCCTCTCCTTCATTCCTTTGTTCCTCCCCCTCTCCTTTCATCTCTATTTTCTTCCCTCCCTCCCTCCTTCCTTCCTTCTTTCCTTCTCTCCTCCTTTCTGATCTCCCTTCCACAATTATTTCTTAAGCACATATTGGGGATACAAAAGGACAAAGACAATACAGACCTCCCTCTCTTCCTCCCTTCATCCTTTCTTTGCTCCCTTCTTTCCTCCTTGTTTGCCTTCCTCCTTTCTTCTCTCCTTCCCTTTCTTTCCTTCCTTTCTTCCCTCCTTCCTTCTTTCCTTCCTTCCTTCCCTCCTTCTTTCTTTCTTCTTCTCTATCATCTATCTACCTGTCATCTATTTTTTTATCTGTCTAGTAAATTAAATGCATACAGGATTTGCAAATAGAAAACACATAATCTCAGAGTCAGAAGTAACCTCAGTGGCTTTCCCATCCAACCCCTATCTGAATAAGAAATTCCTCTCTAAAATAATTAATGAATGGTGAACCAGTATTTGCCTAAAGACTTCTAAAAAAGAGTAACCCATTGCTTCTCAAGGCAGTGTATTTTACCTCTAGAGAGCTCTAGTTGTTGGGAATTTCTGACATCAAGCTGAAACTTACTTCTTTGAAACTTCTACCAAAAGTTCCTGGTCCTGCCCTTTAGGCAGATAGAATAGTCTCTTTCGTATAATGCCAGTCATCAGCTCATATACCTCCAAGCCCCAGTCCCAACCACGTTTTGTCTGCGTGTGTGTGCATCCTTAATCATGCATCCTATCTGCAAACCTCTCTGACCCTTTAAAGCCCCCTCCAGATTCCCAGCTATTTCTCTGACTCATTTCTCAACTTCCCATAATGGGCTGATCTCACTTTGTCAGCAAATACCTGAGAAGCAGTGTAATTCAGTGGATAAAATTTGAGACTAGAAATCAGAAAGACCTGGGTTCAAATTTCATGTTAGACACTTTCAAGCTGTGTGAACCTCAGCAAGTTCCTTGTCGTCTCTAAGCCTCAGTTGCCTCATCTGTAAAATGCAGATAACAACAGTCCTACCTCACAGACGTGTCATGAGGAAAAAACGAGATAACGTACGGACGGTATCTTCTAACCTTTAAAGCACTTTATTAATATCAGCTCCTGCTGCTTCTACTGTTCACCTTCCCAAGTAGCTAAAGCAAATACCGAACAGCCCTAGATTTAGAGATTAATTGCACTGCGGAGTTCTCTCCAAGTAGGTATTTCTAAAACATCACAGCTCGAGGAAGGAAGAAATGATGGCTTCCCTCCAAGGAAGGGAGTGTGCTGACTTTGAGAGGCTGCCCAGATGCACTGAGGTGTTCTGGCTTGATGGACAGGCCAGGGGAATAACGACTGGTCAGAGACAGGAGGGAGGCAGCTTAGAACTGCACACAGAGACAAAGCAGAGATTAAATCAGGTGGTTCCATCTGACTGTTGCCGTTTGCCTGATAAATAGCTGGTCTGGGGAAAGGAAGAATAAAAGGGGTTTGTTTTCCTGACTTGAGTACTCCCTATTTTTCTGAAATCCCTGCTCCTTTTCTGCTAGCAAAGCTAAAAAGAGGCTTCCTTAAGGAAGAGTCAAGTTATAGGAGACACTATCCATGGCACTAACCATCAGCATGAGGGGTGAGCACCATGTTGTGTATGGGCAGCACACTAGTGTAAGAGGTGGCCCAATGCGTTGAGTGCTGCACTAGGAGTCAGGAAGACTGATTTCAAATCCACCGTCAGACACTTACTAGCTATATGACTGTGGGCAAGTCACTTAACTGCCCTGTGCTTCTGTTCCCTCATTTGTAAAATGGAGATAATAACAGCACCTACCCCCCCAGGGCTGTTGTGAGGATCAAATGAGATAGTGTTTGTAAAGCACTTTGCAAACCTTGTAGCAATGTGTAAATGCCAGTGATTATTATTATTGTCTCTGGGCTTAGTGATGGGTATTTTTCCAAGGAGTGTATGGACCACAAGACTGGCTTCTCTGTTTTTCTTGGAGAAGCTCAGTCCAATCAGTCAATGAATCAACCAGCATTTATTAATTACCTCAAGACCTGTGCTAAAAGCAGGCGATACAAAGAAAACGATAAACTATTCCTGTCCTCAAGGAGGTTACATTCTAATGGGAGATACAACACGTAAATAAATACACACAAGTTATATAGAGTAAATGGAAGATAACCTCGGAAAGGAAAGTTATACATTAACACATTGTATGATCTTTGCTGTTGATAAACTGCATCTGATATGGCACGGAGTAGTAAGGAAAGAACTGTCTATGGAGTCAAGGAAGACCTGGGTTCAAATCCCACAATCCTCTGACATATACTGTCATTGTTGGTTGGATGGTTGTTGTCCTTCATTCTCAGAGGACCAAAATGACATCACTGGGTTATGGTCAAAGGACAGTGCTCAACTGTGGCTGATCAGACCAATACAAGCTCGGAAGGCTCAGTACAAATAGTGCATATGAACATTTGGAGTGGTGATTTCTTTTAATTTGTGCATCTCATGTTCCTTTTGAATTACTGCAATTCTGCTCCATTCATAAAGCACAGCCCTTCTTTGATGCAAGCACACCATGTCGAGTGGTCCTTTGCCAGCATCTCCCATGTGACCCTGGGCAAGTCACTTACCCTCTTGTTGTCCCAGGCAAATCTCTAAGACTATAAATTGAGAAGAAGGTGGGGTTCTGCGTTGTTAGAAGAATCAAAGGGCTCCCTAAACTGATGAAATTAGAAGTCCTAATAAAAAAAAAACTGCCTCCTAACTGAGCTTTTGGAATGGAAGCTTGGAGGATGACACCACGTACCCTGAGGGTAGGGATTGGGTTCCATTAAGAGAGAGAAAGTGCCCAGGATTACAGAGGGGAAAGTCCCACTATACTATCGCCTAGTCACACCACACATAGAGTCCTGTGTTCAGCTCTGGGAGCCACATTTCAGGGAGGATATTAATAAACTAAAGGAGGGGGGCAACCAGGATGGGAAGAGCTGGGAGTCTAGGTCCTGTAAAGATCAGATGAAGGAAGAGGGGATGCTTAGCCTGGAGGAGGGGAACCTTAGGGGAGACATGAAGGCTGACTTCAAGTATTTGAAGGACTGTCATCTGGAAGATGATTCAACTTGATCTGTTTGGTCCTAGAGGGTGGAATTTGAAAAGAAACAAATTTAGGCACAGTGTCAGGGGAAAAAAATCCTAACTAAGGAAGCAAAGGTTCTTAACCTTTTGTTTCATGCATCCTCTTGGCAATCTGGTGCAGCCTTTGGACCCTTATTAGAATAATGGTTTTAAAAGCATAAGACAAAATACATAGAATTGCAAAGGTAAGTGATTATATTGAAATACAGTTATTGATTTTTTTTTTCAGTTCATGGACCCCCAGGTTCAGAATTCTTATATTAAAGCTATCCAAACATGGAGTAAGCTGGGCTCCTTCTTACTGGAGGACTCCAAGGAAAGGCTGGATGAGGGATTGTCACTTACATGGGGTAGTCAGAGGTCATGTAGGGCGGGGAAAGGAGGGTAGGTGCTAGACAGAGGAGCTGACTTCAAATCCTGCCTCTGATGTTTACTGCTGGGTGACTGCTAAGTGAGGACCTCTCTGGATCTCAGTTTCCTGACCTATAAAATGAGGGGGTGGGCCTAGTTGGCTTCTGAGGTTCTTTCCGGCTCTGTCGTTATGACTCTTTGTTGCAGAAAGGATTCTCTTTTCGGCGAGGGTTAGGTTAGATGGCCGTAAGTCCCTTCTAATTCTGAGATTCTGCCATTTCTGATTATCATCCCAGCTAGGTGCCTGAGTGGATAGAGTGCTGGCCTTGGAATCAGGAAGGCTTATCTTCATGGAAAATGAGCTAGAAAAGGAAATGGCAAACCACTCCATATCTCTGCTGTGAAAACCCCAAATGGGGACTCACTGAAATGACTGAACAACAACAACAACAAACAACCAGAAGCTGGCTTTCCTTCTGTTCCTCATTACATTGCACTCCCTTTCCCATCTCCATGCCTTTGAACTGGTCATTGACCTTCCCTAGAACGGACTCCCCCCTTACCGGTGTCACTTAGCATCCCTAGTTTTCTTTACAACTCAACTCAAAGACTCCCTCCTCCTACATGAAGTCTTCCCTGATCCCCCCAGCTTTTAGCCTTCCACACTAAATCATCTTGTATCTATTTCACGTATAGTTATATATCTACATGTTGATTCCCCAAATAGAATGTAAGCCCCTTGAGAACAAGGTTTGTTCCACTTTTCGGGGGAATCCCCAGTACCTAGTATAGTACATGGTACATAGTAACTGGTTAATAAATCCTTGTGGATTACTTAATTGACTGGTTGGTTCTTTTCCTTGCCATCTTCTATACCACTATTCATCTTCCATAATAATTCTAAAGAAGAAAATTGGATGTGAGGATATCTCATTCTTCCTTCCCCCTCCCCCCAAATTCTCACTGACTGTGTATTTCCCAGAATTATTTATTTATTATATTCCCCAGTGCACACAATAAGTGCTCCACAAATACTTTTCCATGCAGTCAATCTTGACATTTACAGATGTTCCTCAGAATGAAAAGGGCTAAGAAGCTCTGGTCTAGGATCAACTTTGCCAGAGCTGCCCATCACCACAGGGTGGTATCAAGCACCTCCCTTTTTTAGATTCCCCAGGGATTTAAAAATAACATTTGTCCCTGAGGCCATAAACACCCCTTTTTCCTTTGGCTCAGTCATGGCTCTATCTATCCAACATGGGCTTCTGTCCTTTCTTCCCTTCTTCCTAACATTGATGAAAGAGAAAAAGAATTTGGATGACAAAGCATATCAAAACATCCAAGAGCTAGAAACAGATGTTGAAAATGTGCAAAGTTCTATTCTTTACTTGATGATAGAAGTAGTGGGTATAAGGGACCTCTGTGAAGACCATGCCATGAGCCATAGTGGAAAAGCACAAGGTATCATCCCCTGCTTGAAAAACTACTCTTCCTATCCCAGTAGTAGGAGAAAGGTGTTTCTTCCCATGCACATTTGTGTGCTGCATGGTGTTTCACAGGAATTTTTTAAAGATATTAAATGTTTTATTTTCAATATTAAAAGTCAGTATGGCTTTACATGTATGTGTCTATACACGTATATAATATATATATACACATACATATGTAGATATATGTGTATATATGTATATACACACATATTTATGTCTAATGGTACCCATCTCTAGGGTAGCTCCTCTCTAGGGAGAGGGGAGAAAAAGGGAAAAAAAAGGAAATTTACACGATAACTTCATAATATATCTAAAAGGCATGGCAAGTTGTGCATGATAGATTTACGGTTTCATGTACAATCATATTTTTTCCTATTCTAGTATGTTATGGAAATGTTTGTTTTATTTCTTAAGTTCTGAATAAAATAAGCAAAAAAAAATTTAAAACATACCAAAAAAACCAGTATTTTTAATGTCTAAAAAAATGTTGGCTTGAGAGAAAGGCAGAGTGGTGTCAGGAAACCTGGGTTCTAGAACCAGCTCTGCCACTATTAAACTGGGTAAACTTGGGAAAATCACTGAATCCATCTGAGTATCAGTTTTTTGATACAAGGAGCTTAAACTAGAGCAGGGGTTCTTAAATTGGGGTCCATGGATATATTTCAAAGGATCTGTGACTTTGGATAAGAAAAAAAATTAGATCTTTATTTTCACTGACCTCTAACTAAAATTGAGTATTTACTTTGATTTTGAATTTTTAAAAAATTATTCTATGGGGCAACTAGGTGGCCTAATAGATAGAATGCCAAAGTAACAGAGATAAGAAGAGGAAACCCAGATACTTGAACATACCTCAAGTGCCATGACAATTATGTCTAAAGGATGGTAAACATCAGGAAGAAGGCTGCTAATTTCAGCCCTTTATCCAGATCATTAGTGCCAACAATTCCAATATTTTAAAATATCTGGGTGAACAATTGTTTTGGAATATTTAGTATCCGAAGGACACATATTAGTCTGGGGTTCCACCCCCAAGTCCAAAGCTTTTTAGCTGCAGTTACAACTTTTCCTGTAATTTTTCTCTGACATATAAAATGTGTATGAAGGGAGAGGGGGCAGCTAGGTGGTACAGTAGATTAAGCACCAGGCCTCGAGTCAGGAAGACCTGAATTTAAATCGGCCTCAGACACTTACTAGCTGTGTGACCCTGGGTGCCTCAGTTTCCTCATCTGTAAAATGAGCTGGAGAAGGAAATGGCAAACCCCTCCAGTATCTTTGCCAAGAAAACCCCAAAAGGAGTCATAGAGATTCAGACATGACTGAAAAATGACTAAACTACCAAAAAACTATTCTGGGAAGGGGTCCATAAGCTTCACCGGACTGCCAAAGGGGTGCATGATACACCAAAAAAAAAGGTTAAGAAACCCTAGACTAGAACATCTTCAAATGTCCTTTCAGGTTTAAGGCTCCTTCCTTTTAAACACAGTCCATTCTTATTCTTCCTTAGAGATGTCTCCCAGGGCAGCCCATTTCCAAGCCGGCGTTGAACTGAATGACGGCTCTGGCGATAACTTATTATTTTATCTCCTAAGCCATCAAATCCTCTCTGAGATTTCTGGAACACTGTCCCTTGGCTGGCTCAGAAATTTATTAACCTTCCCAATATTTTCTTTCTTACTTCTGTAAAGCAAGCTCAAACTCAGCAAGCACCATCTACGCGAAGACCTGAAACCGCATGTTTATTTTCCTAAGCTATAAAAAGTTTATAAGGGGAGCTGGGCTCCTTCTGAGCCACTGTACTCTGATGTGCTACTGCATTCCTCACTGAGACAGAAGGGCTCTGTGCTCTATACCAGAGGGAAATCCTTGGAATACAGCTGTCCAGCCTCCAACAGACACCACCAAAAACAGCATGGAGAGAAAGGAAGAAAAGAAGAAAGAAGGATTTGCGTGAGAGCAGAAAACTTCAGCTGTGTATAGAAACAAAGAATTCTGGAGGGTCTGGTAATTGGGCATGTTCAGAAAGTCCCCGGTCCTAATGGCAAAGCCTCACTTGACCAAGCCTCTCTAGGTCTTCAATATGTTTTGTGTTCAGACCATCTCAGTGAGATTAAATCAGTGGTGAATGCTTAGCCAGATACCAAGTGGAGCCTCCCCAAGTCCACACAAGGACCTGTGTGTTTCCTATTCATCATTTAGAATATGGAATCATGGAATTCTAGGCCTGGAAGCAACTACAAAGAGCTCACTGAGTCCAGCTGACCCTATCTATAGTCAATCCCCATCAGACACCATCTCAGACACATGGGCATCTGTCCCATTCTTAAGGAGGAAAAAATCTTTCTTTCAGCTAATCCCTGAATCCCTGTGGCTGCAGCTTAAATTCATTTTCTTTTGTTGATCTTACTGTTCCTCATATATGGCCCATATTTCTCATCTCTGTACTTCTGCCCCACCCCAACCTCCCACTTCTCATGCATGGTGTAGTAGGCCAGGAAGGAAAGAGCATTGCTCAAAATCGGTCCCAACCCAAGCCTCACTTGGTGATTGTTCGGGCTCAGATGGCTCAGAGTGAGTGTAAATAGCAATTGTTTCTGTTTTGGCCAGAAACCCTGAGGGTCTTCCCTCCACAATTGATTTTGTTTTTTTGTATTTTGCTTTTGACTCTGTAAAACAGGCCATTCTTTGCCTTATTTCTTCCCTAACCTTAATCACTGAATGGATGTTGCCTCAGACAAACTAAGACGCGGTAAAGACTTTAGCTTAAAAAGACCAAGGTCTCCCATTGTATTGGGGCAGGGAGGAGGAGAGGGGGACATCTCCAGTCATCCTGATCTATACCTCACCACTGGACCCAGATGACTCCATAGGAGAGAGTGAGGCTGGTAACTTTGCACAGGACTGTCTCACTTAAATCCAATTTACTTGCAAATCATGACATCACCTTCCTGATGCCATGGTCCTCTTCTAGAACAAAGGACAAACAGCAAACGTTGTCTTGTCTAGGCATGGGATCGCCCTGGTTTTTGTAGGCAATGCCAGCAGAATGTAGGCTCTAGCAAGTCAACAAGCATTTATTAAGGGTTTACTATATGCCAGGCACTGTGCTAAGCAGTGGAATTCACATTGGTTGGTTATTGTCCTTCATTCTCGAAGAGGACCAAAATGACATCACTATACTACAATCAAGCTTCAGTGTGCCCAACTATGGCTGATCAGACCAATACAAGCTTGGAATGTTCTACCACAGGTCAGGCACAAATAGTCCATGTGAACATTTGGGGTGGATTCTCTAAATTTGCGCATCTTGCATTTCTCTTGAGTTATTTCAATTCTGCTTTGCTCATAGAGCACAGCACCTTCTCTGATGTGGACACACCATACTGAGCGGTCCTGTGCCAGTGTCTCCCATGTCACACAATCAATTCCAAAGTTCTTAAGAGAGACCTTGAGAGTGTCTTTGTATTGCTTCTTCTGACCACCGTGTGAATGCTTGCCCTCTGTGAGTTTTCCATAAAATGGTCTTTTTGGCAAGTGTAAGTTTTGCATTCAAACAACTTGCCAGCCCATCAGAGTTGTGCTCTCTGAAGTAGAGTTTGAGTGTTTGGCAGTTTAGTTCAAGAAAGGACCTCAGTATCTGGTATCTTATCCTGCCAGGTGATCTTCGGAATCTTCCTAAGACAAGTCAAATGGAAGTGATTCAGTTTCCTACCATGGCGCTAGTAGATTGTCTGGGTTTCACAGACATACATCAATGAGGTCAGCACAATGGTTCTGTAGACCTTCAGTTTGGTAGTTAGTCTAATATCTTTTCTCTCCCACACTTTCCTTTGGAGCTTTCCAAACACTGAACTAGCTCTGGCGATGCATTTGTCAACCTCATTATCAATGTGTACATCCCTGGAAAGTACACTACCAAGGTAAATGAACTTATCCACAGCATTTAAAATTTCTCCATTTGCTGTAACTTATGGTTCCACACATGCATGGTGTGGTGGTGGTTGATGGAGCACCTGTGTGGTTTGATTTTTTTTTTTTTTGGTGTTGATTGTTAGGCCAAAATTAGCACAAGCAGCAGATAGTTCCTGTCCTCAAAAAACTTATATTCTAATGAGTGAATACACATTAAAGGAAGCTGGAAAGAGGGGAAAAGAAGTGGGAGGGGAGCGAGCATAGAGAAAGAAGTTCAGAGTCAGGAGCAGAGCCTGGAGAAGTGGGCTTGAGCAATTCTTTAAAAAAGAGGTTCTAGGGGCAGCTAGGTGGCGCAGTGGATAGAGCACTGGCCCTGAAGTCAGGAGGACCTGAGTTCAAATCCAGCCTCAGACCAAACACTTGACACTTACTAGCTGTGTGATCCTGGGCAAGTCACTTAACCCCAATTGCCTAAAAAAACCAACCAAACAAAAAATAAATAAAGAAATAATAAAAAGGAGGTTCTAGGAGAAATCAACCACTCAAAGAAGGGGGTCTCAGGGGTGCAGGAATCTTCCAGGGTGAAGATGACTACCGAAAAATAATGGAGAGGATTCTTGAGAGTCACGACTGGAGCCAGGAGAGGAATGAAGCAAAGTCTTTCAAGCTGGAAAGTCTTCAAGTATAAGCCCAGGAGTGGACTAGACTATATTGTCTATTCCCTTCAAAGTAGTACCTTTTAGAGACTGTGCATTTATTTCAGTGGTGCTGCTAGAACTTTCTTCTTAGAATTAGACTTGTATTCTGTATTTTCATTCATGCTGGCATTCAAACGCTGCATTTTTAAAAACTCTTTTAATTATTTCCTATTAATCCTATCTACAATTCACTTTTTATATATTTGTTTCCATGTTGTCTCCCCCATTAAATTATAAGCTCCTTGAGGGCAAGCATGGTCTTTTGCCTCTTTTTGTATCCCCAGCATTTAGCACAGTGCCTGGTGCATAGTAGGCAGTAAATGTTTATTGATTGATTATCTAATTATTTCACTCTTGTCTGTTTTGTTTCCCTAGCTAGACAGCAAGCTATTTGAAAGATAATTTTCTGTGTCTCCTACTAAACCTCACACAACTCTGAGGATTCACTAGGTCTCAGTAAATGCTCATTATCTTGACCAAACATCAATACGATATGATGTAATAGAAAGAGCACTGTATTTGCATCAAGGAAAACTGAGTTCAATTAATTTGTTCTGTTATATTTTCTACCTGAGTGATCATAGTAGGCGAGACACTTATTTGAGCCTCAGTTTTTTCATCTTTAAAAAGGCAAGAAAATATTACTTGCTCTATCTACTTCGTAGGATTATTGGGAAGAAGGCACTTTGTAAACTAAAGCAATCAGTTGGTCAATAAATATTTATTAGGCACCCACTCTGCATGTGCTAGGCACCTTGCCAGATGCTGGCGATACAAAGAAAAGTTCCTGTTCTCAAGAAGCTTACAGTCTAATGGAGGAAACAACATGAAAACAGCTAGGTACAAACAAGATAGATGATGATGATAGATAGATAATAGATATAATAATATCTATATTATAATATCTATTATATTATATATAATATCTATTATATATCTAATATTCTATATTATGTAATGTTATATAATTATATTTATATAATATATATCTATATAATATACATATATCTAATATTATATATTATAATATCTAAATAATAGATGGATAGATGGATGGATAGATAGATAGATAGATAGATAGATATACACACATATATGATAAATTGGAGATAATCAACAGAGGAAGGCATTAGCATTAAAAGGGATCAGGAAAGACTTAGAGAAGATGGGATTTTAGCTGGAACTTGAAGGAAACCAGGAAACCTAAGAGGCAGAAATGAGGAGGGAGAGTATTCCAGGCATGGGAGACAGCTAGTGCAAATGTTTGGAGTCCGGAGATGGAGTATCTCAAAAATGCAGATTATTATTATTATTTATTATTATTATTATTATTCAATGATAAACCCAAGAGTCAAAGACTTCTCTGGGATTACCCCAAGCATATTGGAACTTGTAAAGGGTCTACCGAAACTGACTTTCTTACTAAGGGATCTTTTAGATCAGAAAGAAGTCAAAGACCTGTTTCTGGGATGCGGCACTAGAAAGAGTACTTGCTCTGGAGTCAAAGGTTCTGAGTTCAAATTCTAACTCCTCCATTAACTACCTATTTCAGTCTTGGCCAAGTTGCTTAACTTTTTTGATCCTCAATTTTCTCAACTGTAAAATCAAGGGGGTTGGACCAGATGACCTCTGCACCTTCCAGCTGTAAATCTATGAGGGTATGAGCCCAAGAGGTAATTCCTGGGGCTGAGCTATGGTTCCTTCTCATTTAGGCAAGACCTACATTTCAAGTAGTCTTGGGATCTCTAGAATTGAGCACACAAGCGAGGAAAGCATTCATCAGACTGCAAAATGCTGGTGATACAAAAACAAAAGTGAAGCAATCCTTGCCATCAAGGAGCTTACATTCTAATTGAGGAGACAAAGTATATGCACATGTATGTATACATGCAAATACATACATACACACACATACTAATACACACAAACACGTTTTGAATCCTCTGATAGAATGTATTCTCCTTGAAGGCAGGAAATGCTTCACTTCTGTCTTTGCATACACAGCATCTAGTACAATGCCTGGCAAACAGAAACAGCTTAATGAATGCTGTGATTCTGTTCTTTTCTTTTTGAGGCTGCTAGGTGTTATAACGGATAGAGTATTGGGCTTGGAGTCAAGAAGTTGCTGTTCAGTTGTTTTTCAATCTTGTCTGATTCTTCATAACCCCATTTGGGGGTTTTCTCGGCAAAGATACTGAAGTGGTTTGCCATTTCCTTCTCCAGCTCATTTTACAGATGAGGAAACTGAGGCAAACAGGGTGAAGTGACTTGCCCAGGGTCACTCAGCTAGTAAGTGTCTGAGGCCATATTTGAACTCAGGTCTTCCTGGCTCCAGGCCTGGCACTCTATCCACTGTGCCACCTAGCTGCCCTTCTAACAATTACAGCTATCTAAAAGTGAAATGGGTTGCCATGGGGGTAGTGAGCTCCCCATAACTTGAGGTCTTCAAGCACAGATTGTCTGGGGTATGTTGTAGAGGGGGTGCTTTTTCAGGAACCCATTGGGTTACATGGATGCTGAGGTTACTTTCGACTTGGAATTCTATGTTTCTGTGTCTAGCAATGAGCTCAGTTTCCACATCCAAGATGGAGGTAAAAGCCGCTCCATAAATTGCTGACTTCAAAAGAAGATTGTTTGAGGGGCTGGTGATGATCAGCCTCGAATGGTGAGCAAGTTGACCCCGCACTATTTATTTATTCATTTCTGCCAGGCTCGATGTTCCATAAGAATCAAATGTCCAAGGTGCCATTCAGCCACAAGGAGTCATAATAAGTCCTCTACGTGTTTCTGATACAGAGTATATTTATCCATCTATCTTGGTATTTCCTGAATCCCTGACAGCTACAGAGAACGCTCAGCTCAGTGTCCATTAGGAACATAAGCTCACAATTTCCACTTGGTGATTGCCAAGATTTCTAAAGTTGATGACATCTTGAGAGATGTCACCCCACCCTGACATGAGACCTCGTAGATCATGTTTAGTCAATTTGGTCATTCAGTTTCTAATTCACAGAATCACAGAAACTCAGATTTTGAAGGCAAGTTAGGGTCCAACCTGCCCCTGAACAGGAATCCTCCCTACTGCATGCCTGACAAGCAGTCGTGAAGCTGCCAGTAGGGGACCTCTACTGATGGGAAGCTCACTACCTACTTAAGAACTCCATTCCACTTTTGGATTGCTTTAACTGTGGGGAGGTTTTTCCATATGTCAAGCTGAAATTGATCTATCTACAACTGTCACCCATTGTTCCAGATTTTTCCCCTTTGGGGAAAATCAAAATAAATGTAATCCCTCTTCCATATTATATCTCTTCACATATTTGAAGGCAGATATCATGCCTCCCATAAATCTTCTTTCTTCAGCATTTTCAAATATATTCTAACCCGTAGAATCCCTATTTCTGCTTGCTGTTTGCTTGTATAAATGGGTTTACTCACTATTCCCTCTTTGTGATGGTCTAAGACTTTAAGCTAAATAGCCTCATTTCCACCAATGGATCCTCATATGACATGATCTCACGGCATTTCACCAGAGGAATTACCCTCCTCTGAATTCTCTCCAGCATGTCCTTAAAATGATCATAATATGTGGTCTGGTCAGTATATACTGGGCTAACATCTTCCTAGTAGCAGCCTTATTTTTTTTAAGCTGTCATTTCATCATCATCATAGCTAGCATTTATATCGTACTTACTATGTGCCAGCCATGGTGCTAAGTGCTTTCTATAAATATTATCTCATTTGATCCTCACAACAACCCTCAGGAATAGATACTATTATTGTCCCCATTTTACAGGTGAGGAAACTGAGAACGTCGGAGGTTATATGACTTGTCCAGGGTCACACCGCTAGGAAGAGTCTGAGGCCTGATTTAAATTCAGGTCTTGCCAACTCCAGACCCAGAGCTCTATCCACTGCACCACCCAGTTGCCTTACATCTGAGCTTTCACTAAAACTATCAGGTCTTCACACAACCTGCTATCTAGCCATTACTCACCTCCCCACAAACCTGCTTTGTATCAATAAAGCCAATTTTTTGAACCAAAGTGTAAGACTTTATTTTTATCCTTGTTCAATTTCATTTTTTTAAGAAAGATTTGCCCCAACATTCTCACCTGCCAAGATCTTTTTGGATCCTGTCATTATCACAATCTCAGCCGTCCTTCCCAGTTTTGTATAATAAACTCATAGGCTCTTAGATTTAGAACTCAAATGAGGCCTCAAAGGCCAATCCCCTCATTTTGCAGCTGAAGAAACTGAGGGCCAGAGATAGAAAGTGACCTTCCAAAGATCACACAGGTAGTAAGCATCGGAGGTAGGATTTAAACCTGGATACCAACTCTAGAGACAATAGGATTCTTTCAGCTACACCATGCATCTGCAAGTTTGATAAATATATTGACTATGTCTTTATCCAAGTCATTGAGAACCATATTTAAACAACACAGTAACAACATTCCACTGGAGACATTCCAAAATGACGTCGAACCATTAGTGACTACCCTTTGGGTCCAAACATCCAGTAATACTTTTATAAAGGGCACATTTCTTTATCTTGCCCATGAAAATATCATGAGCAACCTTATCAAATGCTTGTTAGAATCATAGGTTCCCAAAGTAAGTGATACCGTCCCTTGGGGGGCACTGGAATGATGTAGGGGGGAGTGGTAGCAGCCTCAGGTGTAATTGGGGGGCATCAAGTAAAAATAAGGGGTTGGTGGAAGCATAAGGAGAGAAGAAAATTTTGAAAAACTGTTCATACACATTTCATCTGTTGTGTAATAGTGTTTAAGTTGTAGTGATTACATTATTTTCCAAACAAACACACAAAATGCAAGTTATAGTGGTCAAGTCTGCTGACAGGTCTTAACAAGCAAGTGTTGGCAGAAGAGTGTGTCACGCATTGTCAGGAAGTCCAGCATGCATTGGCAGGAATATGTAATGACTTGTTTACAATACAATACTATACAGTTATATGACATAATTGCATCATCAAAATTTTAATGCAGGAAAAAATCCCACAAATTTACAATAAATTATTAAATTTAAGATGCGTCATTTTTTAAAAAGTGTTTATTTTTTTAAATGATGCAAATTTAAAAAAAAAAATGTTGAAAGGTTAAAGAAAGTAGGTTTCCAGGGGGATGCTGAGTAATTTTTTTAAAGGGAATAGTAGGCCAAATAAGTTTGGGAACCTCTGATCTAAGTACATGATGCATAACCAGGCTTCCAACCAAGCCTGGGACATTTTGTGTAACCACACAGCTGTGATTAACTAAGGGAAGCTTTTCTCCACACTGCATGCTTGCATAAAGGGCAGGGCCTCTTAGGAGAAAGACACATCTGGTTCCAGAGATTCTTCAAGACAGACATATGACAGATAGGGGAAGTCAGCTCCTCAACATGTCTCTGATTTCTAGCTTGCCTCCCTAGAATCTTTGGAGACTATCTCTTAGGTGAGATTGGGTCCTCCCTCTTGGTCTGAGATAAGATTTCATCCTTCTCCTAGCTGAAGAGTCCATCAACTCTTATGTATTTTCTAATATATTCTAATCTGTGGAACCCTTCTTTCTGTTTGCTGTTTGCTTGGATAAATGGATTTATTCACTATTCGCTGTTTGTGATGGTTTTTTGTGTAACTAGCATTTAGTGGAAAGGATTTAAGCCAGCAAGTGTAAGTTAAAAAAACTATTCTCTCCACCTTGGGGCGAACATGGAAGTGGTTTCTGTTTCAAACTTATTGTAACTCTAGACGAACAATATTTGAGAATGAACAGATAGATATAAATCTAGTCTGATAGCCCATTTAGAGATGGGTGAAGGAAGGAGCAAACACCCACCCATAACCCTTTTTCCTGCCCCCCTCAAGGCAGAAATCATTGCCTTCCTCGAAAAGGGATGAATCAAATCTCAGAGGTATCTATCCATGCCACCCGTGAGTCTGCCTATATATTTAGACACCCTGTGTGACCATAATGCTTATATTACATCAGCATGTCTGTTGCATTCCCCTCACCCTACTCTTCTCATGACCTTCTCTTAGACTGAGTGATGAAAGCATGCTGAGTCTTTGTGATTACCCTTTCTTGAGTCTTCTTCTGGCCTACTTTGAGATATCCCATCCTGCCACGTCACCTATGGTTAGACCTCTAACCTGCACCAGATGAAGGCTGAGGAAGTGTACGGACAGAATTAGCCTCTGTGGGAGTTTTTCCTCTTCCCCCCTCTCCCCTATGAAATGGCTCCCTTAAATCCACAAGCCAGATTTTTCAGAGGGAGATGACTCAGTCCTCCTGTGCCATAGACTGAGTGTGTACTCCTTGTTCCAGAAAAGGAGGCATGGCTGCTTTAGTTTATTTATAATGAAGTGAACATTTACAAAGGTATATTTGAACAGCAGTGCAGAAGGGAGCAAGTGGTCAGTGGGGGAGGTTGGAAGCCAGAAGATACTAACCCACGAAAGGAACATAGATGCTAAAGGTACAGTAAATAATAATAATGATGATGATGACGATGATGATGATAATGATAATAATAACAGTGATAAAAAAAAACAAGTGCCTGTAAACAAACACACCACAAAGGCAAGAGTGAATAATCCTTTTACCTGAAAGAAGGGGGGAAATGGAGAGTGTTTCAAGGGGTACTTTTTTGGAGGACCAGCCCTGGGTCAGTGCTCTAGAAAGGAGGCAGCCTGTCCTACGGCCAATAGGAAAACGTATGACCTAAATTATATGAACCTTTCGCTGAGTCTTAGATGTGGGAGGATACAGCAGGTTTTGTCTCATTGAGTTGGCTGGAGCTCCTGAGGTTTGTGGTCACCACCTGTTGAGGTTGATATTAATGATAACTCTGCTGCCAGGTAACCCAAGCTGGCCCAGAATAGCCTCGAGGAGTGATGCAGGGAGCTATTGACCAGGAAACACCCACAGTGCTGTGGCCGGTAGGGGGGATGGCAGGCCACATTATCAGGCATGATCCAAACAAGTTTTAGGAGCATGTTGATTTTAGAATGGTGGCCTGGCAGACTCACTGTTGAATTCTACTCCAGCAAAAGAGGAGACAGGCAGCATGCGATGGTGGATTTAGAAGAAGGAGACCTGAGTTCAAATTCTGACTCTGCTACTTACTGGCTATGTGACATTGCATAAAGTTACTTTGCTTTTTGGGGCCTCAGTTCCCTCATCTGTCAGATGAGTTAATTGGACAAGACAATCCCCAAGGTTCTTTCTGTCTCTATGACTTATAAGGCAAACTCCTCCAGAGATGGAACCATGTATTTTAATGATGATAATACTAATAGTGAGTGAAATCTTTCGAAAACAAATAGAATCAGGGCAGCTAGGTGGCACAGTGGATAGAGCTCAGTCTTGGAGTCAGGAGGACCTGAGTTCAAATCCGGCCTCAGACACTTGACACTTACTAGCTGTGTGACCCTGGGCAAATCACTTAACCCCGGCTGACTCACCAAAAACCAAAAAAACAAAAACCAAAAAAACAGAATCCTCCTGCCCCACCATCAATAGGGTTTTAAGTTATTGGTTGTTGTGGATGCTAACCCACAGTGAGCAGGATGTGGGGTGAAGTGGGGGCAGCTAGGTGGCTCAGTGGATAGATTGCTGGGCCTGGAGTCAGGAAGACATCTTCCTGAGTTCAAATCTGGCATCAGGCTCTTAATAGCTGTGTGACTCTGGACAAGTCATTTACCCCTATTTGCCTCAGTTTCCTCATCTGTAAAATGAGCTGGGGAAGGAAATGGCAAACCACTCCAGTATCTTTGCCAAGAAAACACCAAACGAGATCACAGAGTGTCAGACACAGCTGAATAACAACTAACCTGCAGAATTCCTTAGATCTGAGATCGCTCCATCTAGGGGACCCAACTGTGAGTTTGGAGATACTTCTAGGTGTTATACACACACAAAAATAAAATCACTTGAGGTTTGGTTTATTGTTCAGCTAATTAAAATTACAGACTGTCAGAACTGCAGGGAAACTTTGAGATCATTTTCATAAATATCTTTCTATTACAGAAGAGGAAACTGAGGCCTAGTGAAGTTTATTCTGGTTTTGTTGTTGTCATTTTTCTTGTTATTTTTCTGACTCTTGTTCAGTTCATGCTAGATTAAAACAAGATTTTGTTTATTCATTCATCAGTGGCTTAGAGTATAGTGGAAAGAACAAGAGATCGGAAGTTAAGAGACCAAGGTTCTGACTATGAGTGTGCCACTAACTATGACATTAGGCAATATTAATCACTTCATCTTTCTGGCCCTACCTTCCTCACCTGTAAAACTGG
Source organism: Vombatus ursinus (assembly GCF_900497805.2). NCBI lineage: Eukaryota > Metazoa > Chordata > Mammalia > Diprotodontia > Vombatidae > Vombatus > Vombatus ursinus. Next base: position 8,883,733 of record NW_020954604.1, on the reverse strand, counting down.
GTAATAATGCCTGATCTCTGAAGGTGATGGAATGTTACTGCTCCCTAAGAAAAAATGAATATGGAGGATGCAGAAGAATGTAGGAAGTTTTCGAACTGATGCAAAGTAAAGTGAGTAGAACCAGGAAAACCATACATATCATGACTACAAACATGGAAATGGAAACCTGCACCCCCCAAAAAATTGAAACTGAACCCTGTGATCAAGCTTGATCTCAATGAAGAGATACAGGAATGTTCCCTCCCCCGCTTCTTTGCAAAGATAGCAGAGCACAGATGCTCAGTATGCAAATACGGTTATCCCTTTCACATCACAACTTTCCCTGTTGTGGTTGTGATGTATCACGGGTTGGCTTAAGAAATTAAATGAGAATTTTTGGAGAGTTTTGCAGAAGCCACAGACAACATACAAAGGCAGACAGACAACACAGAAAAAGTTTAGAAACCCAGAAATGCATAAAATATATGTGCAGTATTATATAATATCAACATATTTTATCTTTTAATACTGTAAACACCTTATAACAGAAAAAGAAACAGAAAAATTCGGACTTCTTCTCTGGTACGAAGGGAGGACCAAAATATTTTACATGAATTCTCCAGATCATGAGGGCGCCATGCTCCTAGCCTTTGCAATGTGGAAGGGATAACTGTACTATTAGGCACAATTGATGTGTGGGCTAGTTTTGCTGAACTGCTTTTTTTTCCTTTTTATTTTTGATCTTTGTTATAAAGGGTGGCTCTCTGGGTGGAGGAAGGGAAAGTTTATCATAGAAATTGAAGATAATGTAAAAATTAAAAATGGCAACAAAAGTTTTAAAAATAGTAATAATTCTTGCTTGCCTGCCTTATATGGCTGCTTGAAAACCAAATGAGACAATGCATGTGTAAGCACTTTGAAAAACAGAAAAGTGATTGTCAGATGTAAGATGGTGCCAATTTCATTAAATTACTAGTTCCCCATAAAACCCTAACAATGTCTCACACGTACCTCTCCCTCCCCAGCTTCCTAGAAGTGATGGGGCACAGGCAGGATCCAAAGGAGCAAAAGAGTGTAATAATGGCCCTCACTTTTATAGAATTTTCAATTTTCCAAAACACTTTCCTCATAGCAACCCTCATAAATAATCAGTAAAAACATTATCCCCATTTTACCGATGAAGAAATTGACATGCTGAGAGCTGAAATGCTTGCTCACAGTCAGGAAGCTGTCTGACTCAGGATTTGCATTCGGTTTCTTGATTCTGGGTCCATTGCTCTTTCCGTGACACTGAGCTGTGTCCCAGGAAAAGCACATAGCTGTGACATTAACATCTGAGTCTATCCTTACGTGGGTTACAATACAGTAGCAACAGGAATAACGAGTCAAAGCAGATACACAATAGTATATTGAAACAGCACTAGATTTGAAGTCCAAGGACCTGGATTCAAATTCTACATTTGTCACTTAAGGGGCCAGGTCTTGTAACTAGCCTGTATGTACCTCTCTGGACCACTCTGAGAAACGGGAGGGTGGGAGTCGGTGGACTTTCGACAGCCAAGGTGGTGGAGTAAGCAGCAAGTCGCTCTCACCCTCCCTCATTGACCCTGAAAAAAAACAAACCAGAAAATACTGCCCCAGGAAAAATCCTGGAACAGTGGAGCCAGCAGAAAGACGGGGTACAGCAGGTTTTTTTAGCTTGTGAGGCTAGGGGGATTAATGGAAAAGGTCCCTCTTGCTGTGGCTGAAGGGGACCAGTACAGGATGGGCGGCATCCTGGCAAGCCAGCTGCAAGCCCCACCTGAGCAAACCAGCAGGAGATCCTGAGCCCTGGGGAGGTGGAGCAGGCAAGGGCCAACACCAGGACCACCCCCCCCACCCCACCCCGGCGTGCCTCGGCACAGCCAGGGGTACTGGCAAATAAAAATAAAAGATGGTAACAGACATTTTAAAAATAATAATAATTCTTACTCACCTGCCTTATAAAGTTGCTTAAAAACCAAATGAGACAATACATGTGTAAGCACTTTGAAAAACAGAAAGTGATTGTCAAATGTAAGATGGTATCGGCCTTATTAAATTACTAGTTCTGCCCAAAACTCTAACAATAACACATGCCCCTTCTTCCCTAGCTTTCTAGAAATAATCTCACCAGAGGTGGTGGGGCACAGGCAGAAATCAAAAAGGAGGTAATAACGGCCCACACTTTGATAGCATTTTTAGTTTCCCGAAACCCTTTCTCACAGCAACACTCATAAATAAGCAGTGAAAACATTATTATACCCATTTTACAGATGAAAAAAATGATATTCAGAGAGCTGAAATGCTTGCCCACAACCACTAACTTTGTAAGACACGATGTGTAAATCCTAAAAGAAGTAATTAAGAGGAATTGAGCAGGGATAGGCCATGAGGTGGCAAGACACATGGGACATCTCTCTGTGGAAGGGGAGACAAAAACCCTGGGGTACTCCTGGGAAAGCCCTTAGGATATCACAAAAGTTTCTGAGGCCAGTGTTGAGGAGGCTGCCATCTTGGGACTAAGGAGAGTAAAGTGGGTCCAGGTGGAAGAAAAACTCACCCCAGCTGAGGGACCACACATGTAGTGGAAGTGTACCGTCTGGAAGCTTCCAACTCAAACTCATTATTCCTTTTTTTTTTTTTTTTTGACTAGGCAAAGGGGTTAAGTGACTTGCCCAGAGTCACACAGCTAGTGTTATGTGTCTGAGGCTGGATTTGAACTCAGGTCCTCCTGAATCCAGGGCCAGTGCTCTATCCACTGCGCCACCTTGTTGCCCCTCAATCTCATTATCCTTACTGATGAGAAGGTACTAGAGAGGCACATAGGAAACAACGACAGAGAGCTTACCTAGGACTCAGGAAGACCTGAGTTCAGTCTTTCCTCTCACACATACTGGCTTTGTGACCCTGGGCAAGTCTTTAAGACCATAAATTGCTCAACTGTTTCCCATCTGCCTTGGTAAAGGAAGTTTCCTCACAGAGAATTCCCTGTGCCAATAAAACCACAAGTCAGAACCAAAAAACAGGTACTAAGCTTAATTATTTCTGTGCTACAGGAGGAGTATGAATGTTCCAAAGTGTAAATGTAACTATTACACACTGTTGTGAAATTTTAGTGCACCCAGAAAATTTTGGTGACCTGAGGAAAAGCCAAAGTCATCCCACCTGAGTTATGGCACTGTGTGCAAAATGGAAATTGTAAGTCCTTCTGTTTGCTCTGTTTGAAACTGGACACATGAGGCAGCCAGAGCTTACCATCCTGAATGTTTTGGGTCACAGTTTCAAAGACCTGTCCAATGACTGCTCCCCATCTCTATAGAGAGCGCCCCAGCCATTCTAAGGAAACATCCACAGCTATCAAATAGAGTAAATTGGAAAATCTGGCACAAACTTGAAAATTCAAATGAATTTAGGAAAACTCTACAACAGTGAGAAGAGCTTTAATTTTGGTTTTAATTTTTAATTTTTTTATTTAATTTTTTGTGGTTTTGCCCATTATTTAATTAATTAATTAATTAAATTAATTGTTTACTTTTTTATTATTTTATTTATTTTGTTAAATATTTCCCAATGGCATGGAAAAATTTTAATAATCATTTAAAAAATATTTGAGTTCCAAATTTTTGCCCATTCTTCTCCTTTCCCCCTCCTTAAGAAGGCAAACCATTTTATATTGATAATATATGTGAAGGGGCAGGTAGGTGGTTCAGTGGATAGAGTGCAGGGCCTGGAGTCAGGGAGACTCATCTTCCTAAGTTCAAATATGGCCTCAACACTTACTAGCTGTGTGACCCTGGGCAAGTCACTCAACCCTGTTTGCCCCAGTTTCCTCATCTGCAAAATGAGCTGGAGAAGGAAATGGCAAACGACTCTAGTATCTTTGTCAAGAAAACCTCAAATGGGGTCAAAATGAGTTGAACACAACTGAAACAACTGAACAACAACAATAACAACACACCTATGAAGCCATTCATGCAAAACATATTTTCATGTTAGCCGTGTTGCAAAATAAAACACAAATAAAATTAAACAATAAAAATAAAGAGAGTAGGAAAAAGTATGCTTCAATCTGCATTCAGAGTTCATCAGTTCTCTCTCTGGAGGTAGGTAGCTCCACCTTTTCATCATGGCTACTTTGGAATTGTCTTGGTCATTATCTTGATCAGAGTAGCTAAGTCTTTCGCAGGTCGTTATTGTACAATATTGCTGTTACGGTGTACAATATTCTCCTGGTTCTGCTCACTTCACTTTGCATCAGTTCATATAAGTCTTCCCAGGTTTTTCTAAAACCACCCTGCTCATTATTTCTTATAGCACGATAGTATTTCATCAGGATCACTTTGTTCAGCCATTTCCAAATTGAGGGGCAGTCCCTTGATTTCCAATTTTTTGCCAGCACAAAAAGAGCTGCTATAAGAATTTTTGTACTTTACACTTTGTAAAAGATGAATTTGTAAACAATGTTAGAGTATCTCCTCACGATACTGATCCTAACTATGCTCGAGGGCCCAGTTCTAGCATAAGGAGTTAAGTGTCTTGACTAAGGTCACTGAATGAGTCAGTAAGACAGCTAGGAATAGCTCCAAGACTCCTATGTTCTAGTCTATTCCTCTGACCACCAGACGTAGCTTCCTTCCAGGGCCGTGGTAACATAATACTTAATGGGATGCCTTGTTTTTCCTCCAGTGATTCTATCCTAAAACCACTCAACAAACCCTTACCGCATAGTGTGTTTTTTCTCTCCTTTTCCATGGGTCAGACTACACACCAGCTCATGCCCATGATAGAAAACAACAACTAGTAAATTCATGAAATGTCAGAGGCAGCATGGCATGGAGTTAGGTAGCCAGTTAATATACATTTATTAAGCACCTACCATGTGCCAGGTAATTAGGTGGCGCTATAGTGCATAGAGTGCCAGGCCTGAAATCAGGAAGACTCATCCTCCTGAGTTCAGATCTGGCCTCAGACACTTACTGGCTATGTGACCAAGTCACTTCACCCTCTTTGCCTCAGTTTCCTCATCTGTAAATGAGCTGGAGAAGGAAATGGCAAACCATTCCAGTGTCTTTGCCAAGAAAACCCCAAGGGGGGTCGCAAAGAGTCAGATGTGACAGAAAGAAGACTGAAAGATGATCCAGGCACTGTGCTAAGTGCTGAGGATACAAAGAAAGGGCCCACTTTCAAGGAGTGCACAGTCTAATGGGGAATACAACATGCAAAATAGTAAGTACAAACAAAATATCAGCAGGATAAATTGGGGATAATCAGCGAAGAGAATGCACTAGTATTAAGGGAGGATCAGAAAAGGCTTCCTGTAGAAGGTGAGATTTTAGGTGGAACTTGAAGATAGGGAAATCAGGAGGTGAAGATGAGGAGAGGGAGCATTCCAAGCATGAGGTACAGCCAGTGCAAATGCCTGGAGTCCAGAGATGGAGTGCCTTGTTCCTGGAATGGCCAGGAGACCACGTCACTGGATCAAAGAACCTGTATGAGGGAGTAAGGTGTAAGAAAACTGAAAAGGTAGTTGAGGACTAGGTTATAAAGGGCTTTGAATGCCAAACAGAGTGTTTCGTATTTATTCCTGGAGGCAACAGGGAGCCATTGGAGTTTATTGAGTAGAGGAATGACATGATCATATCTGTGCTTTAGGAAAATCACTTTACCAGCCAAATGGAGGATGGATGGGAGTGGGGAGACACTTAAGTCAGGCAGACCCACCAGGAGGCTATTGCAGTAATTCAAGCACGAGGTGATAAGAGCCTACACCAAAGTGGGGATAGTGTCACAGGAGAGAAGGGGGAGTACGTGACAGATGCTCCAAAGGTGAAATAGACAGATCTTGGCAACAGACTGGATATGGGGAGTGGGGATAGTGAGCAGTCCAGCATGACTCCTAGGTTGTGAGTCTGAGGGCCTGCGAAATGATGTTGTCCTCAACAGTGATGGGGAGGTGGGGAAAGGGTAGAGTTTAGGGAGAAAAATAATGAGTTTTGGACATGTTGCCTTGAAGATGTCTACTGGATATTCAGTTCAAGATGTCTGAAAGGCAGTTGGAGATGCAAGATTAGAGGTCAGCAGAGAGTTTGGGGCAGGATAGGTAGAAATCAGCATAAAGATGGCGAAAAATCCACGGGAACCATATAGAAGGAGGAGAGAAGAGGCTCAGGTTAGAACCTTGAGAGATACCTATGGTTAGAGAACATGATTTGGATAAGGATGCAGTAAAGGAGACTGAGAAGGAGTGGTCAGATAGGTAAGAGGAGAATCAGGAGACACTGGCGCCCTGAAGAACTAGAGAGAAGAGTGCCTCAATGAAGGGAGAGTCAAAACAATGTCAAAGGCTGCTGAGAGGTTGAAGAAAATGACGATTGAGAAAAGTCCATTAGGTGTGGACTAAGAGATCGTTGGGTAGCTTTTGAGAGAGTAGTTTTGATGGAATGATACAGTTGGAAGACAGATTGTAAGGGGTTATGAAAAGGAGGGAAAGTGGAGGCAATTGTTATAGATAATTGTAGATAGCCTTTTTTTTTTTTTTAAGAGGCAATGGGGTTAAGTGACTTGCCCAGGGTCACTTAGCTACTAAGTGTCTGAGGTCAAATTCAAACTCAGGTCCTTCTGACTCCAGGTCCAGTGCTCTATCCACTGCGCCACCTAGCTGCCCCTAAAATAGTTGGGGTTTTTTTATTTAATTTTTTAATGGTTCGATCATCTCAGTTGTGTCTGACTCTTCATGACTCCCTTTGGGGGTTTTCTTGGCAAAGATATTTCCTTCTTCAGCTGACTTTACAGATGAGGAACTGAGGCAAACAGGGTTAGGTGACTTGCTCAGGGTCACAGAGTTAGTAAGGATCTGAGGCCAGATTTGAACTCAGGAAAATGAGTCTTCCTGATTCCAAGCCCAGTGCTCTATCCACTGTGCCACCTAGCTGCCTTAGGTAGCCTTTTCAAGGAGTTTATTCACCAAGAGCAAAAGAGATAAAAGATAGTAATGAGGATGGAAAGATCAAGTAAGTGTTTTTTTCAGGGGATATTTGTAGGCAGTGGGGAATGGACTAGTAGACATGGAGAGATTGAAAATAAGTGATAGAGTGGGGAACGACAGAGGAAACAATCTACGGGAGGAGCCATGATGATATGGGATTACTTGAGCAAGTAGAGTGGTTAGCCATGGTCAGGAGTAAGATCTCCTCTTTATATCATATCATAAGATCACCTCAATATCAGACAGGAGTGAAGGAAGAGATAGTGACTGAAGACATAGGAGTGATATGAGATGCGGAAGAGTGGAGAAAAGGGAGTTCTTGGCAAATAGCCGCTGGTTTTTTTTTCTGTAAAATATGAGACAAGGATCTCAGATGAAAGGGTGAGGGGACAGGGGAGCCATGGGAGGTTTGAAGAGAGATGAAAAGATTTGTAACAGCTACAGGGGAGAGTGGGATAGTGAGTTAATAAGACAATACAAGTGAGTTAATAAGACAATAATGCCTAACAGCGGTGAGGTCGTATAGCATAAATTTGTAGTATACCCAATCAGCATGGTTGCATGATTTTCTACACCTTTGTTGAGCAGCACATATGACGGATTGAAAGTAGATGATAGGAATGATTCAGGGCTAAGATTTCAAAGGGTATAATCAGTGAAAAGGTAAGGAAGCTAGAGATTCAACAGAGAAAGACAGTATAAAGATGAATTTGTTCACCAATGTGTCAAGATGGGGAAAAGAGGAGAGAGTGGCTATTGCAAGGGAGATGGCTAGGGAGGGGACTGAGGGATCAAGGGATTGGAGGTCATAGTGCAGATGAAGAGTAGGTTTTGGTAAGGGGAGGTAGAAGAAGAAGAAAAAAGCTGATAGATTATGGTTAGATAAGGAGATTTAGAGAGATTTTGGAGTGCTTGAATGTAGAGGTGGCACATTTGTGGGTAATGACAAGATAAAGGTTATAACCATCTTTGTGTGTGGCTGAGGTGGGTGGAGGAGTATGTCATGAGGAATTGAGCTGTTATGGTGTTTGAGAGAGAATTGATATGTATGTTGGAGTCTCCTAATATAAGGGGAGAACTTGGGGAGGAGAGAAAAATTGTGAGTCATGTACCATACTCATACGGAAGAGTGACCTGGAAATCTGCAGACAGCAGCTATCAGGATTTTGATTAGGTATTTGAAATGAATAGCATGAACTTCAAAAGAGGAGGAGGAATGATAGAGGTAAGGAGAGAACCTGGAAGTGGCAATGGGGAACGAGGACTCTTGCTCCCTTGTCTGGGCCAATGAATGAATTTATTGAGTGCTTACTGTGTGCAAGTATTGCATAGTTAGAGTATTGGGCATGGAGTTAGGAAAATTTGGGTTCATGTCCCGCTGATTCTTAGGGTATAGCAATAAAATAGATGGTAATATATCTTCTTTAGTGTCACTTCCATAAAAAAAAACTTGTCATATTTCAGATGTTGACATTGCCAAGGACTTTTATGGTGAACTTGATTTTCTAGGTCTTCAGTAGCAGAAGCTGCCAAGAGGAGGGGAGAGAAGATGCAGCCACCAAAGAGATCATTGACAAGTGACATCTCCATAAGGGTTGCTACCCAGGACAATGACTTCAGTGCCAGACTGGTAGCAAGGTTGGTAGTCTAAGGGGAGGTTGTTGTTGTTCAGTCATTTCAGTTGTGTCCAACTCTTCATGACTCCATTTTGGGGTTTCCTTGGCAAAGATAAAGGAGTGGTTTGCCATTTCCTTCTCCAGTTCATTTTACAGATGAGGAAATTGAGGCAAACAGGGTTAAGTGACTTGCCCAAGGTCACACAGTTAGTATCTAAGGCTATATTTAAACTCATGAAGATGAGTCTTCCAGATTACAATCCCAGTGCTCTCTCTATCCACTGCACCACCTAGCTGAGGGGGTTAGGGGTGGGAATTGTGATTTCCAGTGCTTTTGGACTCTGATTCCTGAGCTATCTCCACTAGAGTTCAAGTGAAGGTGGAACATAGTGGCCAAGGGGATGGCAGTGGTTTGACCACCATGCACCACTTTCCCTTGGATTCTGCTTTAGCTAAGCTGTGTTGTCTGCCCCACTAGTGGCATTGGTCAGCTGGTGATTGTGATGGTGCCAGGGTTGGTGAGCCTCTTCTCAAGGGCTTTTCCTGTAGGTAATGGCTATGGGAGCTGGGCTGGAAGCTGGGACCACTGAAATTCCTAGAACATCTAGAAATAATCTTGGGCTCTGGGTCCTGGGCTGTCTCTACCAGGATCCAAGGGGGAGGGTGTAACATTTATTTGGTTCTTTTGGATCATAGTTTGCTGTGTATTTGATCTATCTCTTCACTAAATTGTAAACTTCCTGAGGGCAGGGACTCTGTCTTATCCCACCAGTAGAATGTATGCTCCTTGAGGATAAGGATTTTTTTTCTTTATATACCCAATGCCAAGCACAAAGCCTTGCACTTAATAGGGTCTTCATAAATGCTCATTGGATTGGATTATCTAAACCAGAGGTGGGGAACCTGCAGCCTGAGGCCACCTCTAGGTCCTCAAGTGTAGCCCTTTGACTGAATCCAAACTTCACAGAACAAATGATTCTCCACCCCAGACTAAACTTCCTCTTTCCCACAGTGGCTAGCATAGGTCTTTACACATGGTAGGTGCTAAATAAGTGTGTATTGAACTGAATTGCAATAAAGTACTCTTCCTTGTTGAGTAGTATGCATGAGAAAATGAAAAGTAGATAATCTATGAATTTACAAAACCATATTTAAATGTCACTTCCTCCATTTAACTTTTTTGGAAAAAAAAGAGTAAAATAAAATTCATTGCACCTGGGCAAGAGAAGGATCGTGGAAAAAGTAAGCAGTGGACGAAGGGTAAAGAATCATCCTAATGTTTGCAAAAAGTGGCATCGCTTCCTTCCTTCCCAACACAGACTTCATATGGCAGAACATCCAGAAATAATCTTTAGCACATGAGGGGAAAGACTCATAACATCCTACGACCTCTCTTTGAAAATCAGCGTTTGTACTCACTGCATACATGAATGGCAAAAATATGGCTCTTTGAAACCAAGTCTCCAAAAGAAAGAATGGTGGAGTTTAAGGAAAACAACAGAGTACAGCACAACAAATTGCTGCCCTGGAACTCTGAACATGCGCCTAAGGGAGCCGAGGCTGACAGCCCAGGGACCTCACTGTCCTGTTAGCAGTCCTCCATGTCCATTATTCTGTCTCTCTGGATTTCCTGTTGTGTCATGGTTCAGAGGCCCTCTGCAAATAGAACAAACAGACAACCTCTGAAATTTGCGTGCAGATTGTTCTTGATATTCAAAATGCTTCAAGATGTATTTGGGATGGGAGTAAAGAGAGGATTTTCCTGCAGAGAAGCTAAGAGTTTTAAAACGACCCTTCTGGGCTGCTCTAGGGAGAGGTGTTTCGGTTCCCCTTTGATGCCAACCGGGATTTCTTTGGTGCAGAGAATTCCTAGTGAGGAAACTTTGCTTAACGATTGCCATGCAATTTATAGTCCTAGAGAGCTGTCTTATGTAAGGTTTAACAATTACACCTTCTATATGTCGGCCAGAAGCTTTGAGCCAAAAGTTACACAAGTGATTCGATTTCTCACTTATGCTTCAAGGATTTTATGTCGATAGATCTATGTACTGTGACCTGTTGTTTTCTCCAATAGAATATAAACATCTTGAAGTGACTTACGTCTTTGTCTTTTTGTATCCCCAGTAGATGCTTAAGAAATAATTGTGGAAGGAAGGGAGGCCAGAAGGGAGAAAGGAAGGGGGGGAGGAAGGGAGGGATAGAGGAAGGAAGGAAAGAAGGAAGGAAGGAAGGAAGGAAGGAAGGAAGGAAGGAAGGAAGGAA
>NW_020954604.1:8839887-8872860 GCF_900497805.2 Vombatus ursinus | reverse complement strand
GAAGGAAGGAAGGAAGGAAGGAAGGAAGGAAGGAAGGAAGGAAGGAAGGAAGGAAGGAAGGAAGGAAACTACCCTTATCATATCTACCAGCCCCATTGCATGTTTTGCTCTAGGCAGCTGCCTGCCTTGACTACTTCTACCCTTAATTCTGCTTCTAGTGGCAAGAATAATCCTGGTGGACTATGGGGTGTTCAATTTCACCTCAGTTAGGAGTCATTCATTCATGCATTCATATCTTCATTCATTAGACATTTATAAAGTGTCCACTATGTGCCAGGTACTATTCTGAGTGCTGGGGATTCAAAGATAGAAACCAAACAATCCTTGCCCTCAAGAGTCTTACATTCTATTGGGAGACAACAACATGAACACAGAAGCAATGACAGAGTGTATATACAAAGGAGTAGAGGCTAGGGATAGCAGTGATCACGAGGGTCATTGCAGAACATGGTCTCCAGAAAGGGTTTTGGAGAAATCGATGGCATAAGTGGATAGAAGTAAGGCTAGATCTGGAAAGTGAAAAGGGCAGAAAGAGTTAGTTTGCATGCCTTGGGTCACATTAAAAAAACAAAAAACTATGCAATGACCAATTCTTCCTTCTTTTTTACTTCATATGTAGACAAAAGAGAGACTGGAAAAATTAAAGAACTATTTGATTACCACATGTCTAGGCTGAATCTTGTTTACAGAAAAATTATTGAAAATAAAGATGGAATCCATCCATAGAGTTACCTTACCCCTTGTTCCCCAAGTTGATCAGATCTACTTTTCATTCTTTATCCTATCTTCATCCGTTATGCTGTTAGTATTCATTTATTTTTCAAATTTTATTTTTATTTTTAGTTCCAAATTCTCTCTCTTCCTCTACCCCTCTCCCACCCATCAAGAAGGCAAGAATTATGATTTCCACTATACATATGAAATCATGCAAAACATTTCCGCATTAGTCATGTTCCAGGAAGAAAAAAAAAGAAGAAGAAAAAGAAAAAAATATAGTTCAATCTGTGATCTGAGTCCATCAGTTCTCTACCTGGAGGTAAACAGCATTTTTCATAATGACTCCTTTGGAATTGTGGTAGATCACTGTATTGATCAAAGTTACTAAATCTTTTGCAGTCGATTGCTAGTACTCATTCTTAAGCTATTTCTTTTGTTAACAGGATTTTACTGAGACAGCCTCTAACCTGAGAAAGACAAGACAAAGTAATCAGGTAGCCATTTTTTAAATTAGTTTCAATATGAGGAACAGATTTGCAAATCAGGAATTGTTCTGATCAGAATTCCACCTTGCTGAAGTGAAGACAGAGATTACACACATAAATCACAACAGGAACGGCGGGGGAAAAGGAAGATTACAAACAATCCTTTTCCAAGACCCAAGTGGTTGCACATGACAAACCTACAAGTGGAAGACAATACAACAATTCTGGAGTCCTATGCACAGGGGATTGTTACTTGGTGGGTCACAGGACCAGAGTTCTGTGTCAGAACAGGGGCTACAGTCTTTGATTTGCTTCACTTAAGGTACCCAGGCACAAAAATGCAGTGATTGTGAGCATCGTTAAGGGTTTGAGTGATCATTTCAAACTGCATTGTTAATTCTGACTCCCCAGCCAGAGAGGCAATTTTGAAAAATCTAATCTATTAGTCTATTCATTACACATATCATGTAGATGAGTATGAAAATCATAATTCCCTTCACACTTTTGAGGAACCAAAACCTAGTCTCAATACTTCATCTTCATTCACTTTTATGGATGAACAGCCTCCCTTCGCACATGCATTTGCAAAGAGCACTGTCTTTGGAGTTAGAGAGCCCGGATCCCAATTCTGTCTCTGCATGCTATCTCTGAATATTTGTGTGATCTGGGGCAGGTCAGCCTCCCAGGATATCAGTTTCCTCTCTTTAAAATAAAGGGTTGGACTAGATGGTCTCTGAGGTCCCTTCTCGTTCTAAATTAGGGGTTATTATTAACCTTTTTTGTGTGTCATGAACCCCTTTGAATAGGAAGCCAATGGGCCCCCGTATCAGAATATTATTTTTTGAAAATGTGAAATAAAAAACATAGCATTACAAAGAAAAACAATTATACTGAATTAGTTATCTATATACATATATATTATATATGTATGCATATATACACATATATGCTATGTGTGTATGTATATATACATACACACATATATACATATACTTACACACACAAACGCACATACACTTATATGTATATATATATACACACACACACATACATACTCTTTATCCATTTCATAGACTTAGACATAGAAGAGACCTCAGAAACCATCTAGTTCAACCCCATTGCCGTTTGTCCATTCTCAAAGAGGACCGACGACATCAGGAGGGTCTTGACTTCCAAGCAAATTGGATTTAAGTGAGGCAGAGCTGTGCAAAGTCATCAGCCTCATTCTCTCCCCCAGGGCCATCAGGGAGGCCCAGAGAAATTAAGTCACTTGTCCAAGGACACACAGGTAGCAAATAGTAGAGGCAGGATTTGAACCCAAGTCCTCTGACAGCACACAAAAACCACACTTTGCTCCAACTTCTTTCCACTCTTCACAGTCATTCCTGCTTCTCCCCCTTTCAGTCCCCTTTGCCCCCTTAACGAGTGCCTGCATTCATAGTGTCTGCCATGCTGGGCAATTCAGATGGTGGTTTTTTCATCTTCCTTCATAGTCAGGGAGCATTTTTTGTTCCCTTAATTGTTCTCTGTTCTCTGAAGTTTTTCCCATTTGACAACAAATGTTTCCCCTTGACATCCTGGGAAACTGGAAGGCCAGCCCTGCAGCAACTGTAGAGCTTGCGGATGGAGTCACCCCAAATCAGTCTTTCATCAGCAGCTCCCCCCCCCCCCCCCCCCCCCCCGCCAAGTTTAGCTGCTTTTATCTGCAGATAAGGAGATCAGCTCAATAAATCTGTCAACTCCATCCACAGAGCACATTTCAATTGTGGCTAAACCATTTCTAATTGAGCCCAGGAAAACAAAGCAAAGATTTAAAGAAGACACAGGACTTAGGAGTTTGCTCAGCTATTCACAGTAGCACCCGTGTGTGCATGCACGCGCACATGGAGTGAGCGCTTGATTACTTCACGTGGATCATCTTTGTGGGGTAGGAGAAAAAGCAATGCTTTGGGAGGTGGAAGACCTACCAACATGAGGATCCCCACTCTGCTACTTGCATTTGTATGAACTTTCTTTGGTCTTTGTTTCTTCATCTGTCAAGCTGAGAAGGTGGGGAGCTTATATTCCAGTAAACTGAACTTAGGGTTACCAATAAGGTCCCTTCTAGGTCTAAATCCAGGGGTCACCAAATGCAAGCTCATTGAGGGGCAAGGGCTATTTCAGTTTTGATTTTGTATCTCCAGGCTTAGGATAGAGCCTGGTACATAATAGGCATTTGATCAGTGTTTGCTAGATGATTGATTCTATGACATTAAATTTTCTGAAATTTGGGAGCCTATGGGCAAAGAGTAACACAGAACCCGAATCTATGGAAAGAATGTTGGATTTGCAGTCAGGTAGGTTCAAATCCCAGCACTTATTATCTGTGTGACCTTGGGCAAGTCATTTCTTCCACTCTGCAATTCAGTTTCCCTGCTATAAAATGAGAGGATTGAACTAAATGATCTCTATGGTCCCTTCCAGCTCTAAATCTGGGAGGCTATGATCCTCTTTCACTAGGCAGACTTGCAGGGGATATTGTACATGACTTTTGTACTCAGGTGTAGGTGAGATTCCATGCTTCTGTGAGGTGACTGTCTATAGCCTGGAAGTAACCTCAAGGAGCAATTCTAATCATGTTTTTAAGTCAGGCTCTCTTGTCATCTTTGGTTCCTGTCCCCACACACACACACACACACACACATACACACACACATGCTCAGATGTCTAAAACCCTCCCTTTACCAGCACCAGTTCATCCTACAGTTCAAGCTACCCACAGCTCTAAAATTGGAGACTTTCAATGAGTAACTGTCCTTACTTAAATTTTCCAAGCAGGACTACAGCCTGAGCTTCATAGAAAGAACCAACCAAAGAATTAACCCAGATCCTCATTTAAAAAAAAAAATCAAATTACTATTTGGTGAAAGTTATTCATGAGCTAAGAGTGGACTCAACTGGAAAAAGAAGATCCCTAATAGTTTTTCTTTTATTTGATGAAACTTAAAAAAAAAAAAAAAAGCCCAACAACAGTAAACATATCAAGTCTGCAAGCAGGATCCCTATTAAAAACAATAGGTAGGGGGGCAGCTAGGTGGCAGAGTGGATAGAGCACTGGCCCTGAAGTCAGGAGAACTTGAGTTCAAATCTGGCCTCAGACCAAACACTTGACACTTACTAGCTGTGTGACCCTGGGCAAGTCACTTAACCCCAATTGCCTAAAAAACAAAACAAAACAAACAAACAAAAACAATAGGTAGGGTGGGTGATGGTGACATGTCCTATTCCTGAAGGAGCAGCTGGTGAGCTAAGACCTGTGGGTGATGTTTGTGTTTAGTGAGGGAAGATTAGAGGAAATAAAAATTAATATCAAGCCCCCTGAAGAGTCACTTGGAGCCATTTTGTCCCCAAGCCTTAGTGCTCTAAAAGTCGTGGGCAGAGAAGTCAGTCTGAAACAAGAGATATAGGAACCCAACTGAATTGGTGGAATTCTTCAAAAGTCTTGAATTCCAGCTCAGACACTTATCACTGGCATCATCAATTCATCTCTCAAACCCATTTCCTCACCTGCAAAATGAATGTAACTCCTGTCCCAAAGCCCGTTGATAAGGGACTCTTTCCTTATTGGTGAAGATGGATGCCCTGACCACCTGTGGGAAGGGCAAGGCACAGTCAGGGAGAGCTCCATCCTTCTTCAGTCCTCTTTGGGACTTTTCAAGCTTCAAATCTGCTTCAGGATTCTTCAAGCAGTGTTGCGCCACGTGCTTCTGGCTTGCAGGTTCAAGAAAGAAGATGGAAGAGGACAATCTTACGTCAGGTTGCTGAAGGAAAAGACCGAGAAAACACGAGAAGAGCTCATAGTCTGCATCATGTCCCTGTTCCTAGTTATCTACCCCAGAGACTTTGGGGCATTTTCCCTTGGGTGAGATCCAGAACCTCTCTTTTGGCTGAGCTAGGTTATCTTGCACCCAATGGGAGAGCTCCTTCTCTCTGTACTGTCTGGCATATATTCTCCTATGTATATCTTCTCTGATTCCTGTTTTGCTACTGTTTTGGAAAAATGGGTTTTAGTCACTTTTACTGTATGTATTCATTATGGAACTGGCATTTGATGGGAAAGGGGTCAAACCTTGGATAAAAAGCTTGGGCTCCTCCCCACCCAAATGACTAAGTGACCAGAAGTTAGCTTGAACCTGATAATGTCCCTAGACTAACAATATCTAAAGGAGCAGATAGATATAATTCTAGCCTGGTACCTTCCCTTCCAAGTACCTCCAGTTCCAACTCCTTGCTTGCCCTTCTGGAAGGAATTAAAGTCTCCCTTGGAGAAGGGGGAGGGGGGAGAAGAGGCTAGAGATGTTATTCTGCCTCCCTTAGAGCACCACTATGACAATACCTTACCACACATGGGGCATTGCTTCCCATTAGCCTCAACATAGGTGGGTCTCTCTATATTTGGGGCCCTTCTCTACATGAAGGTATATGTGTTTTGCTGTGATGAAGTACCCTATCTCCTCAATACAGCCACAGAGTGAGGAGAGGACCAAGAGACCACTTAAGGCTTGCCACATCATATCAAAATGTTAAGTCCTCAAAATGTTGGGCTGACATATAGCCAGAAGCAATCCCCAAAGTTCCCCACATGGTCAACTGTAACCAGGAATGGCAACTCTGAGCATATTCCATGGGATGGCTTCTACAGGCCACGTTAAACCTCATTGCCCTCGTAATGATACTTCCATTACAGAGGTATCATAAGGAAAGGGCTTTGCAGATCTAAAAGCAGTATCTGTGAGTTGTTGCTATTGTTATTATTAACCTTTTTCTCCATATTTCAGGTCCAACAAAACCCCAAATGCATTTTGAACCAACTCTACTTTCATTCTCAATGGAAACACCCTTACGATTTGAAGGCTAATCTATAACAGATTTGTGAGCCACCGGCCTATTCCAGGGCTGCCGCATAGCCATAATAGAATATTTTCACATTCTTGTATCTTTGTTGAAACCACTTTGCTGAAACCCTCATAATCTCTGCCTCCTGCCTTTCTCCTTTCTTGGGCATACCCCTGTCCACCAATCAGTGTTTCTTCCTGCAGATTAATCCTACGGCATATCAACATTCAATTTGTGGGGTATCATCCCCTAAAAAATTTATTTTGGATGGGCCTGCACTATACCAGTGGGGTGGTAAGGGGAGCACATTGTAAACAAATACTCCTTTTTCTACCAATAATGCATCTGAGATGAGACAGCATCTCCAAATGCTTGATGTTTTTGAGTTTTTGGAAGAACAAAGCAGACTCGTCAAGTCGACCCAAGAGATGGAAGTAGCTGGATGGGTTGGTTGGATCAGTCAAAAGTTTTAAACCCTTTCCTCCCATAGTTTGAATTCAACAAAAACCCCAAATGTATTTTGGCCCAGCCCCACCTTCCACTCTGCACTGAAGTCCCTGTGTATTTCAGAGAAATCTTACCCGGCTGTTTCTGATTCATTTATGCTAACTCATCAAAATGTTTGTTTTCTAGGAGATATTTGACATCTAAAAAAGCCATTTCCAAGTCCTTTGTAGAGCAAGGCTTGTATCTTTTCATTTGCAAACAGAAATTTGGCACTTGCAAAAGTGACTGAACTTAGAAGACAGTCTGCTTGGAGACTGGAATCATGAGAGCCCTAAGGTCCTCAAATCGGACAGCTCCTGATGAGACAGGAGGGTTCTGACTGTATCAGAGCAACTCTTCGGGACATGCATTCGTTTTGTTAGACTAAGTTTTAGTCTCATGAGGGCAAGGGGCACAGTGGTGGGAGGAGATGAAGATCAGAGACATTTCCCAATTGATCATTTCCTGTAGTTCAGCAACTTCCCTAGCCCATGGTCTTGGCATTTTGCCATGAGGTCAGTGGCCAGAGCAACAGAGATGCTGGGAACAGAAATAGAGAGAAAGAGAAACCTAGACACCAAGAAGGACAGTTAGACAGGCAGGGAGGCCGACTGCAGCAGCTCCCCGGAGACCTGAGATGTGGAGTACAGGATGTTAGAATTGTGGGAATTTCACCCAGGGAGACTCCCCACCTCTCACACTCAAGCTGAAGCAAAGCCATTCACCCCACATCAGCACAAGATATTCTCTTAAAGATCAGTTTCCACACTTGCAGCCAATCCCCTGACCTCACTGGTGTGGCTACAAGGGACTAGTAGAGCATTGCAATTAGAGGGTCGAGGAACGTGATCCCAAGGGGGGGGAGAGGGACGCAAAGGTCTTAAGTGGCAGTCCTGGTGCCAGACCGGATAGCTGAGCAACCCGGAGCAGGGCTGCCAGGAACTCCGGCCCACACTCTTGGAAGGAGGGGGCCTTGGGTCACTGTGCTCTTGTAACTAATCATCATTTTCCTAATTGTGATTTGGTTTCTCTTCACCATCCCTCCCCTGGATGCCTTCGACCTTCAGCTGCCCTCCTGCATCTGGGATGCTGCCTGATGACAACAGGGGAGACGGTCCCTCCACAGCCAGGATGTCTGGTGAACCAGAGGCAGATGTGCCTGGGGAAAAGCTGTCCTCCGTTTTAGGCTGCCCAAGCTTAAACAGACGTGAAGAAAGACATAATCTGGGAATGATTAGAGCTGGAAGACTGGCTTTTTTTTTTTATTTCTCTCAAGGTCTTTATAAAACCATCAGTCAAGAGAAGTGGAAAAAAAGAGAAAAAAAAAACAACTTTCTTCTCTTTTATTTATTGATTTTTTACCAAAAATTACAGAGTAGCTAATAATTGAGTTTTTAAAAAAAATAAATTAATTTCCTCCGTTTTTGAATGAGTTTGATTTGATCTCTTCCCCTTCCACTAACCTATACTTATTTCGATACTTGAGGAATTTGTGACTTCACAATTGTAATTTTGTAAGTTGTAACTGAAAGTGTGGAGCTGCCAGGCTTAGAACCGGAATTTGAATTCTGGTTCTGTCAGTTTACTAGCTGTGTGACCTTGCACAAGTAACTTCTTTGGTCTCAGTTTCCTCATCTGTAAGAAATGAAGTTCCTCTGAGATCTCTTTTAGCTCTATGATCTATGATCCTCCCAACAACACAACTCACACTTCCTCCTGCCTTATCAGATGGTCTTCATGAATTGTTGTGGATAAAGATCTAGTAATGAATTTGTCTTAAACTTCTAGACTGGTCCTGAGGGAAAAGACGCACAGTCAGTATATCCAGTTTGTTAGCCTTTCCATCTGTCAGAAATTGCATTCAATGCTTTTGGGACCTGTTGTTGCTATCATGACATGAGGAAGCATCAGAAGAGACCCTTCAATGGGGAAATTTCTTATGATTTCTTCTAAATGTGGAACATTTCAGCACGGAATCGAAGAAATTGGAGTGTCACAAATGAATTCTGAAGTTGTGCCTGGGGGCCTCTATCACTCTCCCTTTTAGAAATATCCAGGTTTATAGCACTCAAGGAGTAATTATCTATTTCAACCACAGCTTACAAGCCCCCATGTCCAGTGAATCTCCCTTGACCAAGCCAGGATAAATCATACAACATAGTAAAGCAAAGAACAGTAGGCCCTTTGCCACTGAGAGGCAACTAGGTGCCACATTGGATAGAGTGTCAGGCCCAGAATCAAGAATACCTGAGTTCAAATCCAGCCTCAGACACTTCCTGGCTGTGTGACCCTGGGCAAATCACTTGACCCTCTCTGCCTCAGTTTCCTTATCTGTAAAATGAGCTGGAGAAGGAAATAGATCTAGCAGTGGTATTGCTGGGTCAAAGGGTATAGACAGTTCAATAAATCTTTGGGCATAATTCTAGATTGCTCTCTGAAATGGTTGGATCAGTTCACAGTTCCACCAGCAGTGAATTAATGTCCCAATTTTTCTACATGCCCTCCAACATTTGGCACTTTCCCCTTCAATCATTTTAGCCAATCTGGTAGAGGTGTAAAATGATATCTCAAGGTTGCCTTAATTTGCATTTCTCTAATCAATAATGATTTAGAGCCTTTTTTCATATGACTATAAATTGTTTTGATTTCTTTATTGGAAAACTACCTGTTCATGTCCTTTTACCATTTGTCAACTGGAAATGGCAAACCATTCCAGTATCTTTGCCAAGAAAATCTTAAATGGGGTCACAGGGAGTCAGACACAACTGAAATGACTGACTGACAGCAACAACAGCTGTATGACCCTGGGCAAGTCACTTAACTGCTAACGGCCTCAGTTTCCTCACCTGTAAAATGGGGATAATAATACTACCTACTTCCTAGTGTTGGTATGAAGATCAAATTGAGATAGTATTTGTAAAAATGCTTAGCACAGTGCCTGGCACATAGTAAGTGCTATATAAGCCTTTATTCTCTTCTCTTTCCCTCCCATTTAATGAATGGTTGCCGATGCTTGACATATAAATAAAATGCATGTTAAATATTAAGAAGGAAAGCTGGGCCTATTCTCACCACCCATTACCCAAAGCTAAAATGGCGGATGCTTCCCTGCTGCTACTTACCCAGCACACATCTCCCAGGAAGATCTGGGAGTGACAGGAGTGATGAGCCCTTGGGGGGGGAGAGGGGTCTTGCCACTTCTGTGACTCAGTGGGAATAGCATGCATTAAATCCCTTGTAGTTAGAGCTTAGACCAGTGTCCACAGCAGCAGGACTGGGTCCAATGAACATCTTGGAATGAAGCTGCAAACTAAGGGTCTTCAGGGAAGGGTATTGGCATAAAAACCTGAGATTGTCAAGAGAATGATTTTTTTTTTACCTTTGGCATAGGAACTGGGGAGCCCTAGAGCAGCAACAATAACTATAGGTAGTGATATAACACGTTAAGTTTTGCAAAGTGATTTGCATTCATTATCCCAACTGATCAGAGTAGCTAAATAGTGGTGAAGGTGAGATCTGGACCAAGATTTCTCCTGATTCCAAGTCTTGCATTCTTTACTATAACGCATTCTCCACAGTATCTTTAAAAAAAGCTTTCAGGGCAGGTAGGTGGTGCAGTGGATAGAGCTCTGGCCTTGGAGTCAGGAGGACCTGAGTTCAAATCCGCCCTCAGACATTTGACACTTACTAGCTGTGTGACCCTGGGTAAGTCATTTAACCCCAATTGCCTCACCAAAAAAAAAAAAAAAAGCTTTGTGAGAAGTATTTTAGAGGGGCAGCTAGGTGGCACAGTGGATAGAGCACCGGCCCTGAAGTCAGGAGGACCTGAGTTCAAATCCAGTCTCAGACCAAACACTTGACATGTACTAGCTGTGTGACCCTGGGCAAGTCACTTAACCCCAATTGCCTTAAAAAAAAAGTATTTTACATTTGTTATTGTTGTTGTTCAGTCATGTCTGACACCATTTAGGGTTTTCTTAGTAGAAAGATACTGGAGTGATTTACCATTTCCTTCTCCAACTCATTTGGTAGATGAGGAAACTGAAGCAAACAGGGTGAAGTGACTTGCCCTGGGTCACACAGCTAGTAAGTGTCTGAGGCTAGATTTGAACTCAGGTCTTCATGACTCCAGGCCTGGCACTCTGTCCACTGTGTCATCATTTCTTCCTTCTCTTTCCCCCAGGTATTCTAGCTTGTGACTTGTCTTTCCATGAGATTCCCATTCTCCTTTCCAACTGAGCTTGATGAAAGTTACTGGGCTCACTGTCAGGATTATGGGAGATGTAGTTCCAGAAAGTACAGGCTGTGATCCATGACCAGACCAACCCCCTTTACATCTTTAAAGTTACAAAACCCAGAAAAACTATAAAAACACTGTTGCAATTAAATTGTAAGCCCTGTGAGGGCAGAGACCATATCATTGTTCACTTGTGTATATCCCTGAGGCCACCATGGTGGCTTGAACACACCTGGCTTTTATTAAATGCTTGTTGAATTGAATTGAATTGAATTGAAAAATCAGCTTCCTTTCATGATCCTTGCAGCCCATTTCAACAATGCCTCTCGGAAGTCTTTCTTTAACTCCTGGTTCTTCACAGCTCATTTAGTAGGCAGTGGATAGAGGGCTGGACTCCTGAAGTTCAGCCGACCTGAGTTCAAACCTGGCCTCAGACTCTTATGAGCTGTGTAACCCTGGGCAAGTCACTTAATAATAACTAATGATAGCTAACATTTAGTATGTGCCAGGCACTGTGCAAAGCACTTTACAATTCTGCCTCAGTTTCCTCAGTTGTAAAATGGGGATAATAAGCTACCTTGCAGGGTTGTTGTGAAGATCACATGAGATAATATTTGTAAAGCGCTTCGCACAGTGCCTGGCATATAGTAAGAGCTATATAAAAGCTCATTTCTTTCCTTTCACAATTTCTGTACTTAACTTCTAGTTTGCCAGAGTCTCAGTCATTTTTCCTTCCCACTTCCATTCGGTCATATCGAATATTCAAAACCTCCAATCTACATGGAATGAAAAATGCTTAAAATATAGAGACCTAGCAGGAGAAATCAAAACCATGTGGCAACACAATGACGTGGGTATAATTTGTCATCCTTTCTTCTCCTGGAATCGCTTTCAGTGAGTCAATGGAAGATGAAGTTTCACCTTAACACTTTCACTGAATCGAAAAAGGCAATCATTTTATTCGTCTTCGCAATTGTCCATAGGCCATTAAATACAAAATGGTTAATAGGACAATATACTAGTCAGAAAGTGACCCATCGCAGGACCATTCCTATCTGAATGTCATCAAACTATGAGACTGAGGTAACGATAATAACAATAACATTAATAGTAACAATTCATCTTTCCATAGCCCTCTCAGACTGTATTATCCTCATTGTTGTTGTTCATTTTTGAAGTGAATTGGATTTAAGTGAGTCACTGTGTTCAGTTCTGGGTGCCGCATTTTAGGAAGGATAAAGCACTAAGCTGAATGACCATCCCCAGAGAGTTGTCAGTGGTTCAGGGTCAATACGGCAAGTGGCCTCTCGTGGAGTGTTCCAGGGATTTCTGCTATGCTCTGTGCTGTTTAACATTATTCTCAATAACTTGAATAAAGGCATAGATGACATGGTCATCAAATGAACAAATGACACAAAGCTGAGAGTGAACTAAAACAGTGGATGAAAGATGCTGGATTCAAAAAGATATTGGGCCAAATCCAAGAAAATGATTTTTTTTATTAATAGAGATAAATGTGGGTATTAATTTAGCTCACAAAATAATAGGCATGGTTAGATAGCAGTTTGAAAAAGGTCTTGGGATTTTTGTGAATTGCAAACTCAATATGAGTCAACAGTGTGATAAGGAAACCAAGAAAGCTAATGTAATCTGAAACTTCATGGAGAGACACAGTTTCTGGGAATAAGGACATAATAATCCTGCTGGACTTTGTCCTTATCAGACCACAGATGGAATTTTAGGTTCAGTTCTGGCCCTGACATTTTAGGAAGGACATTGATAAGAAAAACTGATGCAGTGCCCATCAAGTGGAGAAAGGCTAAACAAGTAATGGGGTAAGAACGTGATGAAATACTATTGTTCTGTAAGAAAGGACAAACGAGATGGTTGCAGAGAAACCTGGAAGACTGCTGTGAACTTATGTGAAATAAACAGAACTACGAGAACAATGTGTGCAACTATAACAATATTGTAAAGCCGATTTTGAAAGACTTTGGAACTTTGATTAATGTAATGACCAAACACAATTCCACAGGGCTAATGATGAAAAATGCTACCCACCTCTTGGTGGAGAGGAGAAAGACTCAAAGTGCAAAATGAAACATACTTGGGAGTGGGGAGGAGGACCTGGTCAATGTAGAAATTTATTTTGCTTATCTATACATGTTTGCAAAAGGGATTTTGTTTTCTTTTTTTCTCAACTGGGGACATGAAGGGAGTGAAAGGCAGATCTTTGCTATTGGAAAATTTTTTTTATAATAATAAAAAAGAAAACATCCCTTTCTCTCCACTTTGCAGAGGTAGAACACTAGGAATGTGGAACATTGCATATACTGTTACACACAAATACATACACACACACACACACACACACACACACACACACACACACACATAGACTATTCAGAGAAAGACAATCCATATGGTTAAGATCCATGAGTTCATGAGGATTAATGGAAAGACCTAGGTGACCCTGGGCAAGTCACTTAACCCTGACTGTCAAGAAAGAAAGAAAGAAAGAAAGAAAGAAAGAAAGAAAGAAAGAAAGAAAGAAAGAAAGAAAGAAAGAAAGAAAGAAAGAAAGAAAATTAGGAATATTTAACATGGAGAAGAGAAGACTTGATTTAGGGGGCTTATGATAATCATATTCCAGGGGATTCCATGTAGAAAGAGGGTTTAGCTTTATTTGCTAATTCTCAGATGGCAAAACTAGGGACAATAGGTAGAATTTGCAAAAAGTGAATTTGGGTTTGATATAAGGAAAAACGTCCTACCTACCAGAGCTAACCAAAAGTATAACGGGCTGCCCTGGGAACCAGTAGGTTCCCTCATTCCCTCTTTAAGCAAAAGCTGGGTGACCATTTATCACGTATGTTGTTAATATAAATATAAGTATAAATTTTGGTTCATTCCCTTCCTCCTCTGCCCTTGGTCAATGTAGGACTTGAGTTCCTGGAATGGGCCTGTTTCTAAGTGAAGTCAGCTTACTTGTACTTGTCAGGGCAGTTTAGGAAGACAGCCCACAGAGGGGCCCCTGAGGAACCATGAAATGGTGCTCATCCTGGGGACTTTCTCACACTCACTTGAAGGACTGAATGGGGTAGTGGCGGGGGGGGGGTGTTAAAAATTCTTTTTCAGTTATGATTGGGCTAGATCAGCAACTCTAATTTCCTGTGACATATTGCCTTAAAAAATTGGGTGCTGCTTGATTGGATATGTAGTCTTCACCAAATGCTGCTCTGCCAGATGGGGCTTTACCAGAGGCTGTTCTGCTTGGACGTGGCTGCTACTCTGCCACACACTTCTCACTGGATGATGGTCAACTGGTAAGCTCAAAAGTTGCTCCACAAGTCATTTCTCCACTGCCTTCATCTCCTGTCATAGGCTGAAATCTTCAGGTATCTGTCTTACTTAAGGGAAGAATGGGAGTTACCATGCTTTTTTAGCTGAAAGCTCATATATAAATTAGGAGTTCTTAACCCGAGATTAGTAAACTTGCTTTTGTTTTTTAAATTTTGATAACTGTTTCAATGTAATTGGTTTCCTTTGTAATCCTATGCATTTTATTTCATGCTTCTAAAGACATTATTCTTTTTTCTTTGTTTCTTTATTTTATTTTAATTTATGGAATAAAACAAGCATTTCTATAACATAGCATAATCAAAAAGATGATTGCACATGAAACTGCAAATCCATTATGTACAACTTGTTATTCCTTTTAAATATATAAAAAGTTATCATGTAAATTTCTTTTTTTTTTTCCTTTTTTCTTCCCTCCCACCCAACCTAGGGATGGCTACCATTCGACAGAAATAGGCGTGTATACACACACACACACACACACTCACACATATGTATGTATATATATGTAAGTTTATTCTATGTATACTTTTAGTTATCAGTTCTTTTTCTGGATGCAAATAGTATCTTTCTTCATATGTCCTTTATAGTTAATGTGGGTATTTATAATAGTCAAAATGACTTATTCGTTCAAAGTAAGTGATGGGGTTGGAATCTGAGCCCCAGAAAGGAAAAACCCTGGACTTTCCCACATGGCCAAATCTCTGGCATTACCCTGAGGCCATGGTCCCATCAACTGGTCTTTCATTGTGGCTACACCCAATCTCTCCTCCATTGTCTTGCCTCCCTATGGCCCCAGGCCACTTCCCACCCTTGGTCCCACCTAGGCTCCATTTCCCACCCTTGGTAATTCTATTACCTCATGGACTACTTGGCCACTGTCCCACAGTCTTTCTGTATATAAGGTCCATCTTGTCTCCATTAAGATGCTCAGATTTTCACAATCTAGCCAGTAGCCCATAGATGCTCAGACTCCTTAAGAGTCTAGCTAATATGGCAAATCTTCAATAAACTTTGTTTTTGGCTGCAAGAAGGCTTGGGTTGAATTCTTTCAGGCAGGACCCGGGTATCGTGATTTTGAGGTTCCAGGACCCCTAACCTCTAGACCGCATCATAAAGACATTATTCTGAATCCATAGGCTTCACCAAGAACCCCTGCCATACACTTTTCCCTGATATAGCTCTTTTACAAAAGAGGGGAAAATACTTTGCCTCATTCAGAGTCTTGACTAAGAAGCCTCAAATTTCCTCCCATAGTAGGTTCTCAGCTCCAGGCTCTAAGCCCCTTAGAACAAAGAATAATGACTTCTTTGCTAACTAATCCCCTCAGCTTCTTCTTGGAGCCACCAGAGAGGGTTGAGTGCCAAGTGGATACCAAAGGTAGATGAGCAACCCTGAAAAGGGCTCATCAAGCCCCCATATACCCCTTTTCAGGGCTGCTTATCTGCCTTTAGTGTCCACCTGGCACTCAACTCTCACCTGTGGCTCCAAGAGGGCATGACATGCACAATGGTCCACCCTGGTAAAATCAGACAGGATAAACCAGGTTGAGGTAAATGGCCTCAAAGAGAGGAATGGGCAGATAAGAACAATTTGTTCCAATGTCCGTGAAAGGGGCACTGTGGAGCCCTTAGAGCTTGGTCAGATATCAAAGATACCAAGGTCATCCACTGCATTCCAGTGGATTTTTGTCCTGCCACTGGACTTTGATGACTCTGGAAGAGAGAGTGAGGCTGACAACTCTGTGAAGTTCTGCCTCACTTAAATCCAGTTTACTCATGAATCTAGACATCACCCTTTGATGTCATTGATCCTCTTTGAAATTGAAGGACAAAAACAATGCCTTCAGGTTTAATCAATTCATTAGACTAAATTTGGTCACTAGGCTTGGAGCCTCCATGGACAAACCATGCTCTAACTTATGGTGGACATATAGATGGCTCCCAATTTTTTAATCTTTGAAGGCTAGACTTCAAACTATTTCCCTAATAAATACCAAACTGTCCTGGGATTCAGATTCCCCACTTTCCTCACCCTATGCCTCTTCCCCTTAGATTATTGGGTGGAGAAACGTGGCCTTTCCATTTGCAGATAAAGCCAGCCTGAAGCTTCAAAGGGTCTTTGAAATGAACTTTTACATTTATGAACAGAACACAAATGGCCTTTTCTAGAACATTTGTACTATTGTGCCAATGAGAACCTGACCACCCCAAGCTGAGAAGAAACCAGACATTTTTCTCCATCACAACTGGAAATGAAAAAAGATAGCCAAAGAAAAGAGTTGACATTTTTTCCCTGCTCCTGCCTCAGGCAGTGTTGGAGAGTGACTCATTCACCAAGACTCTTCACAATTACAAGAATTCACTCTATTGCTTTTGATCTTCTGCATATCAACACCATTGGAGCAGATTGTTATTAGAATGATCTTAACCATTGTTCAAAACGGGCCTCAGACATTTACTAGCTGAGTGACCCAGCACAAGTCACTTAACCCTGGTTGCCTTAGTTTCCTCATCTGTAAAATGAGCTGGAGAAGGAAATGGCAAATCAATCTGAAGAGGTTTACCTACAATTCCCAGAAAAACCTTAAAACTTTTAGTTTCCTTGTGGACTCACTTCTCTCTCTTTGACAAAAGGAACCTGGCTTCAGTTTTGTTTACCGGTCCCAGGAAACCCTTAAAGTTTTAGAAACTGCCTTATTTCCCTTTGGAAGCAAACTTCCCCTTCCAGCTCCCTTCATTATCTATTCTCATTTTCTGTTCAAATCAATCAGACATTCCAAAAGGAAGTTCTCACCTGGACCCTTTTCCAAACAGTTCACCTCCCCCATCAACTGACTTTCCCATTGTTTTGCCTTCCTGGCCATTCCTACCCTTAATCCTAGCTAGGCACCAGTGTTCCCTTCACCCCAGCTTGCTGGCCACCCCCATCCAGATCTCCCTAGACCCCTCCTCCAGTCACCCCAAACTACTTGGCCACTCCTAGATCCCTCCCACAGTCTTTCTGTATATAAGGTCCATCTTGTCTCCATTAAGATGCTCAGATTCTTAAAATCTAGCCACTGCTTAGATTCTTATAATCCAGCCACTGCTTATCCATGTTCAGACTCCTTAAGAGTCTGCCCAATATGATGGATGTTCTAATAAACCTTTTCTTTGGCTGAAAGAAGGCTTGGGTCGAATTCTTTTGGGCAGGACCCGCGTGTTGTGATTTTGGGATCCCAGCACCCCTGAACCCCTAAACTGCATCATCCCCACAAAATAGAAATGTAATTTGCTGAGTAACCTTAAGTCAGTTATTGATAGGCAGACCTTACTTTTTACATTTTTCCAAATATTCTTCTCATATAGCTCTTTGCCTTCTTGAATGGCAGGCAATACCACTTTTAGGCTTATTCCACCTTTAGAAACCAAACCAAACCATTCTTTTCATGCTGAAGTGGAAGCCCACTGTGATCCCTTAGTGTATGGAGACAGGGAGGGGTGAAAGTAGTCATGGAAGTAACAGACTATTTCTAGTCCAGGAAATCAGGCAGGGTTCATTCTTAAAGTCGGTGTGGCACAATGAGAGAGAGAGAGAGAGAGAGAGAGAGAGAGAGAGAGAATGTGTGTGTGTGTGTGTGTGTGTGTGTGTGTGTGTGTGTGTGTGTGTAGGGTGGGGGGTGGGGAAGATGTGGATAAAAAAAAACACCATTGACTCCAAAGGCAAAGGACAAATTCTGCTTCCGATGTTTCCTAACATATAATAATCTTGACCAAATCACTTAAACTCTAGTCTCTGTTTGCTCATCTCTACAATGAGCGAACTTGACTAGATGATCTTTAAGGTTCCTTCTACATCATTGAAGTAGCTATTATAAAGATTAGTATCCCCATTTTATCACTGAAGAAACTTCCTTCAGAAAGGAAAAAAGAAAAAAAAACATTTATTAAGCACCCACTATGTGCTAGGCACTGTGCTAAGTGCTTTACAATTATTATCTCATTTGATCTTCCCAATAACCCTAAGAGGTAGATGATAATTTTGATCCCCATTTTATACTTGAGGAAACTAAGGCAGACAGGTTAACTGACTTGCCCATGGTTATGCAGTTATTAAGTCTTTGAGGTCACATTTGAACTCAGGTCTTCTTGACTCCAGGCTCTGGCTTTTCTATCCACTGAATAACTAGTCATTTAACAATCAGTCAATAAGCATTTATTAAGTGCCATTCTCTGCCGGGCACTATACCAAGTGCTGGAGATATAAAGAAAGTGGAAAACAGTCCCTTCCATCAAAGAGCTTACATTCAGATGTTGTGGTGTTGTTGTTTTTGAGTAGTTTCAGCTGTATCTGAATCTTTGTGACCTCATTTCGGGTTTTCTTGGCAAAGATACTGGAGTGCCATTTCCTTCTCCAGTTCATTTTACAGATGAGGAAACTGAGGCAAACAGAGTAAGTTACCTGCCATGGGTCACATAGCTAGTAAGCGGCTGAGGCTGGATTTGAACTCATTAAGATGAGTCTACAGATGGGAGATGTGTAAATAAATAGATATACTCAGAGTAGATGGAAGATGGGACAGGTCTCCTCGAGAAGGTGGGACTTGACCTGAGAGTCTTGAATCAGGAAATCAAGAGGTAGATATGAGGGTGCAGAGCACCATAGACATAGGGCCAGGCAGTAAAGAAGTATGGTGACAGGAGATAGAATGGCGCCTGTGAGGAACACTACGTAGTCAATGTAGACGGATCATGGGGTACATGGAGGAGAGTAAAGCGTAAGAAGACGGGAACAGTAGGAATAGTCCAGATTGTTAAAAGCTTCAAATAAACGTCTCATAGCTGATTTACATTGAATATTGAGTTCTTTTCTACCCTCTCACCCTCTTCTTTCACTCTCCTTTTCTCCCAACTTCTTCTACCAATTCAGAGTTCTAATTGTTCAACAATTTAGTCTTAGAGTTGGCTGAGTGTCTGAGAATTAAATGATTTACCCAGGGTCACACAGGCAGCATGGATCTAGGCAGCAATGCCTAGTTCCATGTTCCATTCCTAGTTCATACAATGCTAGATCCAGAGCTAAAAGGGCAGTCAGAGGCCAACTAGCTTAACTCCCTTATTTTACAGGTAAGAAAACCAAGTCCCAGTCCTGTTAAATGATTTTCGCAAGGTTGCAGAAGTACTAAGTATCAGAAGGGTAACCTAAACCTAGGCCCTCTGAATTCATAGTCAGGGGCACTCCCATTACCCCACATTGCCTTCCTAATATTATATGATTCAAATTGCATGGAAAATATTCACCAATGGCCATATAATCAACTCCACTGGGTCTCAATTCTGTACCAGGTGCTAGCCTCCATGAAGTGAGTCTTATCATAGCTTTCAGGAAAGAGATGGGGATTTAGGAGGAGAGGTTATGCCAGGAGGCTTACACAAAACACACAACCAAAAACCCAGGCAAAGGCCACCAGAATGAGTGAAACACTTCCACTGGAAACTGATTGGAGGCTAGCTGGCCATGTTGTAAATCTGCAATTAGCTGTTTTAATCCCTGCATCGTCTTTGCTACTGTTGTATATAGGCCTGTAGGAAAAGGGAAAACCAGAGTCCACCACAGAAAGGTCAACAAGAAGTTCAAGATCCAAAACTCTAAGCCCCAACCTTATATTTTAGACATATGCGGTTGCAGATAATGTTCTGATTTGGAGAGAGTTGACAGCTGGGGATGAATGGCTGCTAAACCTGATTAGATATGCCCCAGCCACAGATTCTACTGTGAGAGACAAATGCTCATTTCAGATGCATGCCACTGGCACCCATCTCAGAGAAGAAAGGCAGGCCTCAAACAGGCAACACATTCTTGGATGCAAACCTTATGGTTTCTGCACAGCAACGAGGTTCCTAACCACCCGGGGTTCATTTTCAGGGACGATTCCTTATTGAATAGAGTTTAGAGAGGCTTGTAACATTAGCACTCCCCCATAATTGCATCTTATCGCTGAAGGCTGAGGGTTCCAGGCAGAGGACTGGGAACTGGGGATGCCAGAGTTCTTTCTGAAGCTGACTTCATCTTCCCTTGACAAATAGGGCGCTTCACTAGAACCTTTCTATTCTCTTCGTAAGTGTGAGACTTTGTCATTTTAACTTCTGAGAAAAGACATGACCAAATCGTATTTCTCTCCTCCTGCCCTATGCCATCATTTCACTAAGAGCTTTTTCAAATTACATTCAGGACCTGGAATAAAATCACATTGTGCTTACCTTGGAAAAAGGTGTGGTGGCCCTTTCCATATGTGAGTAGCTTGGTTATTGAAAGGGACAGAAAATGGATTGTGGGGGCAGAAAATTGACTTTTGCATAAAGAAAAAGGATTACATCAATCTGCAAAAGGATTTAAAATACTGCCTCTTTTGTATGTGAATAGCTCCATGACTGAAAGAGGGCAGAAAAAGAACATTTGTTCACAAAAATACACAGATACAATTCAACTGGAAAGAAATAGGTTTTTTTTGTTCAATGTGAGACACAGACTAAGAGGAAAACCAAGTAGGGTACTTAGAGGACCTGAGGCCTGAGAAATGACTGAGGCTACAAGGTATTATGGTCCCCAAATCATTTGCACGTGACTGTTTTTAAAATTGAGTTTAAAACTCACAAAGAAATAAATCAAATAACTGTTTGAAGGCTTCGGGATGATTAAATAAAGACTTGGTTTCATAACTAACCCAAAGATAGATTTTAAAAAATCTTACCTCATAAGGGAAAGATGAGCCCCAGGATACTTTGATTTGATCAATCAATCAATCAATCAATCAACATTTATCAAGCACATATGTCAGGCATTGTACTAAATGTTGGATTTGAGCCATTGAGGTTGAAGAAACCAATAGATGTTTTAGAACCAAAAGGAGTAGGAGCAGGAACAGTTAAGAAGGTATACTAGAAACTGAATGAGAAGATGTTATCGGGAGTGTTCAGCCGACAAGAAAACTTTAGCTTCTGTACTTGGAAAGCTGCTGGTTGGTTGGAAAATGAAGGCCAGGAGCCTTCTGATTGGAGGATAAATGAACTCTGCTACAGTGTTAGATATGTTGGGGGTGGGGTGGGGGAATAAGTTTTTCAGCTGCTTTACCCTAAATATCAGTTGGAGCTATCAGTATCCTGTTGAGGGAATAAGCTAGCTAGCTGGGCTTGTCTGCATTGCCCCTAGAGTCAACCTGAGGAGCTAAGCGGTTCTCTGGCTTAAGGGTGTGGCTTATCGTTATTATAGATGGTGACTTTTCAAGGTGGTTGTGAGTTAAAAGATCTTATCACTGAAGACTGGATGATTTTCCCAACAGAAAAATGGTGAGGACCAGAAGGGAAGTATTTAGAAGAAAAGATATTTTGCATGGTACAGATTGTTTGTGAAGGCACCAAAGACATCAAGGTCTACAACCCAGAGTTGTGAGTTGTCCAAAGCACTTGGGTTGTCATGTGTCTTCCTGCTAGATTTCTATAAAAACATGTCTAGCACTTTTTCCTACAGATATTGTGTATACTGGTAGGAGAGTCTAACTCCTATTTACATGTGGACTGTTCTGCATTGATTTATGCCTTTTGTTGTTCAGTTGTTTAGTCATGTCTGACTCTTCCTGATCCCATGAACCATAGCAGGCCTGGCCCTTCTATCTTCCACTGTCTCTTGAAGTCTGTCCAAGTTCATGTTCTTTGCTTCCATGACACTATCTGTCCATCTCACCTTCTGCCATTCCCTTTTTCTTTTGCCTTCAATCTTTCCCACCATCAAGGTCTTTTCCAATGATTCCTGTCTTCTCATTATGTGGCCAAAGTATTTAAGCTTCAGTTTCAGTATTCGTCCTTCTAGTGAATATCCTGAATTAATTTCTTTAAGTATTGACTGATTTGATCTCTGCTGTCCATGGGGACTCTCAAAAGTCTTCTCCAGCACCACAATTTGAAAGTGTTGATTCTGCCTGCTGTGATCAGCTTTCCTTACAATCCAGCTCTCCCAGCCATACCATGCTACTGGAAAAACCATAGCTTTGACTATATGGAACTTTGTCAACAAGGCAATGTCTTTGTTTTTTACTGTGTTGTCCAGATTTGTCATAACTTTCCTGCATTTGCTACTTTATTTTAACTGTGGCCATTCTTGCTTTTCCCTATTGTTATATAAATGTTTTACATTTAAGAGTTAATTATGTCTGGTTTTATAGATTTGTAGAATGACTGGTTTTATGTAGATAAGCACCATTCTAGTGGGGTTCAGGAGTTATAATCATGAATAGGGATGTATATTCCACCACAAAAGGATTACTATCCTGAGAGTTTCAGTTCTAAGACTGCTCAGGGTTCATACCAACTGGAATTTCTAGAATAAGAGATTTTAGTCATGGAAGCAATAGGTTTTCTGGAGCCTCACTTACAATGTTCCTGAAACTTTTCCTGCTGGCTTGCCAGATTATTGAAGTTAATTCTCTAGCCCACTCCAGTCTGCTCTTTGCTGATAAGATGTCCTGACTGGGTCAGCTTGCCCAGTGATAGGCCTTGTTAAGTTGAACATGAGCTCTTTCCAGTATTGCCTGCTAATTCAAACTAAGGCACTCCATATACAATCGGAACTTGTGTTCATTGAAGATAGGACATGAAGGATGCAGGCAGTTGGAAAGAAGGGGAGGCATGAACAAAGGCGGCCCTCAGCGTGCTCCTTGAGGCTGTGTGGAGAGTAGAAAGGACATAGGGCTTGGAGTCTGGAGACATGAAATCTCTGCTCTAGTACCTCCTAGCTAGCAAAAATCTTTTCATCGGACGCTTAAATGTGAGCATTTTGTTGATTTATCAATTGAGAATGAGCCTTAGCTAATTCTCCTAGACAAAGGCCCAAGACAACAAGGCAGAAGACTTCTTGAAAACAAGAGTTGTAGAAATAACATTGAACTTGGCATTAGGAAACCTGAATTTGAAGTCAGGCTCTGACATTCACAAGCTGTGTAACCATAGGGAAAGGAACAGAGCATTTATTAGGTGCCTACTACATACCAGGCACTATGCTAAGTACTTTACAAATATTATATCATTTGATCTTCACAACATCACAGGGAAGTAGGTGCTACTATCATCCCTATTTTATAGTTGAAAAAATGGAGGCAGACAGTGGTTAAGTGACCTGGTTACACAGCTACTCAAAATCTGAAGTCAGTTTTGAACTCAGGTCTTCCTGACTCCAGGCCTAGTGCTCTATGTACTGTATCATGTAACTCTCTCTGTATCCTGATTTATCATTTATTTATCCTTTTTTAAAAAAATCTTTTAGCCTCTCTATTCTTAGTTCCTCGTTTACAGGATTGGCAGAGTAACATGTACATGTAAGGACTGCTGTAAAGAAAGTGTCTATAAACTTGTGATTTCACTGGTATAAGGAGGTTCCAGTGGGAAAACTTCCTTTACCAACACAGATAAGCCCCTGCCCAGCATCTTAATAGTTTTAGAGAGTGGCCAGGGAGACATGGAGAGGTTATATGACCTCCCTATACAGCCAATATGTGGCAGAGGCTGGGATTAAGCCCAGGCCTTGCTGACTTTGGGTCTGATTCGCTATCTACTATATAAAGCCTCCTCTCATACAAATAGATAACTACCATTATGAGTAATTACCATTCTCATAGCTCACAGTTTGCAAAGCAAGATGAGATTGTTGTCTCTCTTGCCATTCTTTAATAGCCTCTTTGGCATTTGCCAATCATCCCAATGGTGGAAAAAAGTATCCTAGAATCATAGGTGTGTGTCTAGAACAGGGGTGAGGAAACCTACAGCCTCAAGGTCACATATAGCCCTCTAGGTCCTCAAATGTGATTCTTTGATTTGAATTCAGTCAAAGGGCCACACTTGAGGACCTAGAAGGCCACATATGGCCTAGAGGCTGCAGGTTCCTCACCCCTAGAGGACCTTTAGAAGGTCATCAAGGCCAACCCCTTCACTTCACAGAAAAGGAAACTGAGGTCCAACAAGGTTCAGTGACTGACCCAGAATCACACAGCTAATAAGTGTCTGAAACCAGTTTCATACTGAGGTCTTCCTGACCCCAAGTCCAGTGCCCTGTAGATGAGTTAAGAGAGACCATGATCTCTTTTTGGCTGAGACTGCCTTTTTGATGATTCTGAAGTGAAAGTGACAAAAGAAAAAGACTTTTTGAATTTCCTTTCCTCTGAGACATTCTCCCACATCCACTCCTTACTGTTTTATAAGAAAATTATAGACTGAGTATATTTTCCTTGCACATATAAACAGATTTAGATAATCTTGTAAATAAAGATTACAGCAAGGAAAAAAATAACAGTAGAAATAACATCTCCTCTGTAAGAGGGAATAGAAATAATGAATGCAAAAGAAAAAAAATAAGTCTGGTGGGAAGACTGAATTTGATAAGAAACACATGGAAATAATATCCACTCCCATGACTCAGTCTCACAAAGATGGCAAATGGTGGGTGCACAGCTTACCCTATGCAATGACATATGCAACCCTACAGGAGGTCTGATCACATAAACCACACTTAAGATGCATTTCTATCCCTCTTCTGGTTTATCTCTAAGACATGCTGTTAAATGAGTGAATCTATTGTTTCCTGTTTCTTGACACCAATGATATCACCAGTTAATAAGCCAGAGAATCACAACCACATTTCAAAGAATCATTCAGTCTTCTCATTAAGATTCTAT
Organism: Vombatus ursinus; assembly: GCF_900497805.2. NCBI lineage: Eukaryota > Metazoa > Chordata > Mammalia > Diprotodontia > Vombatidae > Vombatus > Vombatus ursinus. The sequence continues at coordinate 8,847,998 of NW_020954604.1, read as the reverse complement.
AGAATTCTCCTCTCCTCCCAGCCCCCAACCACCAGCTACCGGCTTGCCAAAAAATGATGTTAAAAATAGCGCCGGTACTCCTTGGCGCATTGGTGGACTGCTACAAATGTTTAACATGGTACAAGTCAGGCGGAGGTACCAGTCTTGAGAATAAGGCATTGGACTTTATGTTAATGAATACCTTTAATCCTAACTTGGGATTTTATTGCTATAGGGAACACCAAGTGTTGATTGGCCATTTAGAGACCTACTGAGAAGTTAAATGATTTGACCAGGGTCATATAGACAGTATATGACAAAGGCTGTATATGACAGTATATGGCCCAGGTCTTCTTGACCCTGAACAATAATAACATCCCATGTGCCAGGGACTTTGCTTAGGGCTTAATAATAATAATGATAATAATAATAACAACAGCAATAATAATAGCTAACATTTACATAGCACTTACTATGTGCCAGGCACTGTGCCAATGCTTTACAAATATTATCTCCTTTGAGCTTCTCAACAACCTGAGAGGTAGGTGCTATTATTTACCCCTATTTTACAGATGAGGAAACTGAGACAAAGATTAAGTGATTTGCTCAGGGTTCCGCAGTTAGTTAAGTGTCTGAGGTGACATTTGAACTCGGCTCTCCCTGACTGTAGGCCTGGCACTTTATCTACTGCACCACCTAGCTGCCTCTGAGGCTGACCCCATACCCACTAGGGCATACTACACGCAGATGCTTTCTTTATGTATAGATTTAGTGGGTACTCTAGGCTTCTTTCCAGGACTCTAATGGGGAATTTGTACTGACAAAGGTACCGTCTAGCTCTCAATCTAGAAGCCTAGGAGTCGTACTGATCTTCTGACTCTAAATCCAGAGCTATTTCCAATGCACCAAACTGTAGCTTTCTCCTTTGAGATCCCTGTGAAAGGGGCAAAGAGCCTCACTGGATGTCTTAGGGTCCATAATAACAGTTTTTTTTGGGGGGGGCAAGGCAATTGGGGTTAAGTGACTTGCCCAGGGTCACACAGCTACTAAGTGTCAAGTGTCTGGCCTGAGACCTGATTTGAACTCCACCATAATAACATTTTGCCAAATAATAACATTTCATAATTTTAGAGTGCTTTACAATTTATGAAGTAGTTATTTCACATTAACCCTGGAAGAGAAACAGCCCAGTTATCCCCTTCTTTTTCCCAGCTCCCTTCAAAGCTCAGCTCATGTAGACTGAGACCTCTCCTGATTCCTTACAGCTGTAAGCACTTCCCCCCCTCTCCAGCCACAACTGCTTTTATTTTGTATTTACTTTGTCTATACTTTCATATACTAGAGGTCTTCCAACTTCTAGTGTTAGCTTATCTTGGGAAATAATTTTGTCTTTATTTTGTATCTATATGTATCTATTTATCTATGCATATGTTATTCCCCCTGACAGAATGCAAGCTGCTTGAGAACATAGTCTATTTCATTTTTGTCCTTGTCTTTTTTTTTCTGTCTTTGTATCCCTAGTGTCTAGCATGTAGTAGAAGAATCAGAACTTGCAAGGGGGTCTGCTTGGCTTGGAGACGAGCCCTTTGTTTATTATACTATGGTGTTTAATAAATGCTTGTTGATTGATTAATTGGACCTTGTATTTATTTAGAATCTACTTATACATGTATATGTTTTCTCCTTTGATAGCAAGTCATTTCACTCTGCCTCAGTTTCTTCATCTGTAAAATGAGCCAGAAAAGGAAATGTCAAACCACTCTAGTATCTATGCCAAGAAATGGGGTCATGAAGAGTCAGACACAACTGAAACAACTGAACAACAAATCCTTGAGGGGGCAGCTAGGTGGCATGGTGAATAGAGCACTAGGCCTAGAATAAGGAAGATCTGAGTTCAAACCCAGCCTCAGAGACTTACTAGCTGTGTTATACTGGGCAAGTCATTTAATCCTGTTTGCCTCAGTTTCCTCATCTGTAAACTGAACTGAAGAAGGAAATGGCAAATCACTCTAGTATGTTCGCCAAGAAAACCCCAAATGGGGTCACAAAGAGTCAGATATGACTGAATAAACAACAGCAATCACCTTGAGGGCAAAGACTGTTTCATTTCTGACTTTGCATCCCCAGTGCCTAACACAGTGCGTATCTTAGGCACTTAAGAAACCCTTGTTGATTGATTGATCTCACAGGAGACTGAGATTTAAAGAGGTTAAGCAATTGGTCCAAGGTCATGTGGTTAAGCAGGAACTCAAAGCAGGCTCCAATTCAGTGCTCGCCACATCTCTAGTAGAGGACATTTTTTTGGATTACCAGGAGAGATTTAAACCTATATCTAGGGATCAGAACAGCCCAGGGGAAAAAAAAAGTCCAGCCTAAAAACCAGAAGAAGGACTCAACCATGCAGCATGGGTGCGCTTAGTTCAGTTGGCTAGAGAGTTCTTACTCTACTTTATTTCCTGCCCTTCCTCATTTAGATAAAAGCAAACAAAAATCATGACCATTAATCCATTAATTAGCACTGAGTCTCTACCTGAGCTGAGCCAGCGGTGGGAGCTATGTGAGGAGGAAAGCTGGGCTATGGCACCTTGGAAGCCTCCCCTTGTAATGCACACACTGGCCATAGCTGAAAATGGAAGTCTCAGGCTGTATCTCCGGGCTATCCCTTCTCTGGCATAGGGGCTGAGAGCCTACTTCTGAGAGTCATCATGCCACGGAATGAATGACAGGGCCTTAGAGAGACTGGCACATGGGAGATGTTCTGTTCTTGGTTCTGGTCTGTTAACTATGTGATTAGGAAAGCCTTTTTATTTGACTTTTTCTTTTTTAATCTTGTCCAGTGGCCAGAACTGGGGACATCTTCGAAAATGACTTCTTTGGCCTCAGTCATTCTATTCCATCCATTCTCTTTGGCTGTTCAGCCCTTGCTTTGACACTTCTCCTTACTATGCTTGGTGAGAGATAATACTAAGAGGGGAGAGGCCTTGGGCCTTCCACCGCCTTTAAGGCTATATAGCCTTGGGAATGTAGCCCTGTGTTCTTTGCCTGCCTCTGTGTTCATTCTTTCCCTTTAGGTAAAGGGGAAAGTGGTATTCCAAAATTCAGAAGTGAGTAAATATAAACTAAAAATAAGGTGGGGGTCTAGCTCTATGCAAAATTCCAAGGTCTAAGAAAGAAGGTCAGTTGCTAAAGGAGGGATTCCAAGTCAGAAAGTCCATGTTAGATCAGGAAGCCATGTGGAAAGTGCTGGAGAACTCACTGTTTAATTCAACCCAATTTCCTACATCTGTTGTGGCTGGTGCTTTGCCTCATCCTGCCTCCTGCTGATGTGCCATCATGGTCAAAAGCAGGGTCCACCACGTCTCCTGAGGGCTCAGCCACCCCCTCTCCCAGGGGCTGTGGGCATTGTCTAATTCAAGCATTTCACAATAAAGTGTGAATGATGGATAGATAGAGCTAATTTACCATTAAGGGTATATTTGCACTTTAAGAGAGGGGCTTTGATAACTCCAAAGATATCTCTATTTGGCTAAATATCTGGGGAAAGTTCTGGGGGGAGGCTAGCAGTCATTCACTCCTGTGTATCCCGATTTCCCCCTATTAGAAGCAGGTGTAACATGCCTTCTATTATGAATACTGGTGTATCTTCAAGGCAAAAAGGTCACTGTTCATCATTGTGTGATCTTGTCTCCAATTTGCCAACCTTGAGTAGAGTTTGAAAAGCCATCTGAAATTTCTGGGGTAAAAGTCTGGCAACATATTAGAGTCAGAAGTCATTTTTGTCACAGAAGTGAACACCCTTTCTTTTTACCGACAATTTTACACAGTGCTCCCGCCCCGTCTCAATCGACAAGCAACATGTTTAGTTGGAATTATTTTTTCACCATCCCGGGGGCTGCCAAGCAAGTTACCTGGCCTGAAAAGCAGCTGACTGATGAAAAGGGAGAAAACCTATTTCTAGAGTGGCACTGTCACCCTCTAGGATCCAGAACAAGGAAATAAACAGGAAGTGCTAAGATGGTTGGGCGTACTCCAGGCTGGGCAAGGGAAACAAAAATCAATGTTTACTGACTGGAGAAGCGCATAGTTAGTCCTGAAAGCACTGCTATTTTTGAGTTTCTAAAAAAGGTAGGACAAATAACACAACATCCCAAACCCATCATTAAAACACTATTTTTTAAAAAAAAAGTTTGGATGAGGGTCCTTTAAAAAAACATGCACGTCTCTGCAGAAAGGCATTTCTAGAAGGTCTGACTTCCGCTGAGCTGATCTTTTCTCTAGGTCACTCATGGCTGGCACATAAACTGGGAATGTGCCCTCAAATCATGGGATTTTGGACCTTTTAGGACCAGCCCTTACTTTTGAGAGAGGGAAAGTGCCTCAGAGGTCAAAATGGAGGGCAGAGCCAATGTCACTGTCAGGGAGAGGGGAGACTGGCAGGACTTCCCAGTCCTGGAACCTTGTGGTGAAGAAGGTGGTCCTCTGAATCCAGAGGCTCTCTCTTGTACCATGGGGCATCTCCAATGATGAAGGCTCTAAACATAACAATATAAAAGCTGTATCAAAGCTAAGGAGAACATCTCAAGGACTTCGGCCAAAGGCCTTCCAGGAAGTATGAATTACCACTTTGCCATATGCATTTTCTAAGCTTGAGCCTACTTCCCTCCACTTTGATGTACTGGTACGAAAATGAATCACAGAATTTTTTGGGGTGGTAGAGTAAAAATCAATTGTTCTTACTATACTACCTTAGTAAATATCCCTTTTTGAAATCTAATTAATTCTAGATGACTAACTTATATTAATTGATAGTCATGGGGATGGGGGAAGAGTACAACAATGAGAGCTCTTGAGCTATCACATTAGAAAGACAACCCCCAACCCTTCAGGGCCATGCTTTGGGAAACCAATTCAACAGTGTGAATGTGAGTTGGGATAGTAGCTCTGGAGTTTATTTGTGATACACAACCAACAATGGATTGCCCTGAGAAGGCCAAAGCTAAGGGAGATATGGAAGAAGGCACAAGATAGAGCCCTGGACAAGCACTTCCATGGGTAAAAAAAACAGAGAAAGAAAAGGGGCCAGCAAAACAAATTTGGTCAGAAAGGAATTAGGGAGTCATGGAATCCAAGAAAGAGAATTTCAGGAGGTGGTCATTGATGAACTGTATCTCCCATTTCAATTACCCTAGATTAGGCCTCCATGTCATCTTGCCTAGAACATTGTAATATCCTTCTAGTCTTCTTGCTTGCAGTCTATTTTCTTTCCAATTAATTCTCCACACATTTCTCTGAGTAACTTTCCTAATGTACCAATATTATGTTACTCATCTCCTCAGAAACCTTCCATAGCTCCCATTGCCTACCAAATAAAGTTTAAACTAGCAGGGGAAGCTAGTTGGTGCAGTGGATAGAGTCTGGAGTCAGGGAGACTCATCTTCCTGAGTTTAAGTCTGACCTCAGACACTTACTAGCTGCGTGACTCTGGGCAAGTCATTTAACCCTGTTTGTCTCAGTTTCCTCATCTGTAAAATGAGCTGGAGAAGGAAATGTAAACCCCTCCTGTATCTCTGCCAAGACCACAAATGGGGTCAATGAAGAGTCAGACACAACTAAACAACACAAAGTTTTAACTTCAGCCTCTAACCTACACGACCCTCCACAGTCTGTCTCTAAACTCATTCTCTAGTTTTATCTTTACTGCTTGTCTTCATGTATTACATGTAGCTAACCCAGAATATTTCTTTCCTCCTGTATCCCTACCCTGTTCTTGTCCTGGCCCCATCTCCATTCCTTTGTTCACACTATCCCCCACCTTGGAATAGACTCCACCCCCTTCTTCCCTCACTGCATCTTTGGGGGAAAGAAGCCCTGAATCTGGAATTAGAGAGTTTTATTAGCATTCTTTCAGTACCTCTTCTACAAAAAAAGAAGGTTCAGAAGAGATGATCTCTACAATCCCTTGAAGTTAAAAATCATATGATCCTAGGGTCTTTCCTTCCTTCATAATCCAATGTAGATCCAATTTGAATTCCTCCATCAATCCTTCCTTGAAGGATAATAACAATAGCTAAGCATCTATGTAGTGTTTTAGGTTTTATAACTCTACATATTTTATCTCATTTGAACCTCACAACAATTCTTGGGGTAGGTGCTATGATTATCTCCATTTTACTGATGAAGAAACTGAAAAGAAACCCTTATTCTCCTCCTAAACCCCTTCCCCAAATTTCTCGCAGTGTTTTTTTTTTTTGTTTTTAGCTCTTTCTACCTTCAGTCATACTATTCTAAACACACTTGTATTTCCCCTGCCTGATATTAGACTGTAAGCTTTCTGAGGACAGGTAAGCTTCTAGTTTTACACCCTCAGTTTCTAGCATGGTCTTGTATAGGTTAGGAACTTAAATAGATGTTTGTTGTATTGAATTTAGCTGACTGATCATTTTAGCCTCCGTGAAAATAACGTAAAAAGATGTTACTTAGTTTAACTGTCTTTGTCAGCTTATTAAAAAGTTTTTTTTAAATACTTGAACAAATTAAGTTTTGAGATTCAAAAACCAACAACAACCTCTCAATTTTATTTAACTTCTATGTCTTGCCCCCTCTACCCAACTACAATGTGGTATAATTCAAGGAAAGCTGAGCTATTTTGGTTTTAGTGCTTATAAATTTGGGGGTGTCATTTACTGGTAAAAGTGGAATAAGAAAAACAAGAAGAAATATCCTATCCATATGAAAACAATAATCTGTAATATTTATTGTCTGGGATTGAAATGCTTCAAATATTCAGAGCAATAAAACTTCAGGAAAAACTAAACTTCCTAATGTTGGAAAGATCATAAATTTTTCCCTTTACAAGACATAAGTTTAAAAAAATCAAGGTGATATTTTATGTTGAAGAAAAAAAAAATATTAAATCTAAGCTAAGTAGCATGGAGTCCCCAGAGGGCACAACCCACTTGCCCATGGGAGTCTGGAGCCCCCAGTGGCAGTCAATTGCAACATTCTTGAATAGAACTCTATAAAGATTGAAAAAGGAATTTTGAAAACAATGCTGGTTAGAGAAAATTTTCTGAATATTCAGTACTAGACATTTCTTCTCAGCAGTCTTTTGTCTCTAAATTTAGTTCTTCAAAATTGAGACAAATTTTGAATCCCAACTCTACTACTAATTAGATATGTGATCCTGAGCAACTCACTTCCCCTCTGAATCTCAGTTTCTTCATCTTTAAAATGAGAAGGCTGGACTAGATGATCCAAAGCGTTCTTCCATTTGTAGATAAAATAATCATCAATTTAGAATTAGAATAGAATTTAAAGTTACTGTAATCCAATTCTCTTATTTCACAGATGAGGAAACTGAGGCTCAGCGAGAAAATGTGATGTGCCCAAGGAATTATAGGTAGTAAATGGCAGAGCCAAGATGAAAACCCAGGCCCCTTGACTTTAAATCCAATGTTCTCCTTACAGTTGTAAAAAATAACCTGACTCTAGCATTGCTACAATTTCATTGATACCACTTTCATTCCTTTAAAGAAAACATTATTGCTTTATAAATACATATCTTTTTATTACACTGCTGAATCATTCGATGTTTTGTCCACATGTTGGTTGGTCATATTCAAAATAACATATTAAAAATAGATTCTATAATTTCTTATCCCACCTGTGCAAACTCAGATGGGATATTTTTCAAGTTAGATTTTTAAAGGGCTTTTAATGTTGCAAATGTGATTCACCTCTCAACTGTCATTCAAAATGGACTTTCCAAAATGGAATCTGTATAGGACTGGGGCACAGATTTTATGTGTCATTGGTGACTTTTCACAAGAATGAACATTCCAATTCTGGATCCTCAATGCCACCCCTGCACTCATAGCTCAGAGAGAAGTGGGTATGGTCACAATGCCTATTTCTTGTTGGTTACCTCAAGGATATCTTTATCCAGGGAGTGGGGAGATGGGCAAATTACTGCTATCTTTCAACACAACTTAAATTCTTGAGGATGTGGGGATAATCTAAGGTAAGATCAATACTATGGGACCTTTTCCCCTAAAATGAACAAGAACTCAAATTATGATTAATCATTAAACTGGACACATGAAGACGGAAAGTGTTAGAATGACTGGTGATTC
>NW_020954604.1:8774113-8839877 GCF_900497805.2 Vombatus ursinus | reverse complement strand
TAAATAGATTGTTTATTTGAACCCTCAGGCATTGAATGGCCCATTGCACCAGACACGGAAAAGTGACCAGGATACTCTGATACCATAAGGAATTTTACTAGCCTCTGAGTGCCTCCCTATCTGACCTACTCATGCTTGAATATTCAAAGGTACCTACAGTCTGTTTACCTTACACTGGTGTATTTGATTGTGTTGCTACCTGAATTATCCCTGAGGGGCCTCAGTTTCCAGATTTGGCACAAACCAGTCAAAGACTACAATCATGCTAATTATGTCTTTACTAAGCCTACCAAAGGATATAGGAATATTCATGATCAAGGATACTTGATCAAAGTCAGATCAGTCTTGAGGCCATCTGGAACAGGACCGGGCAGTTTCTGAGCTAGATACCCTCTGTTCCTTGCACACTGTTATAATTGATGATGGCAGTGAATGCCAGAACTTACATTCTCCTAATTAATATGAGACTTCTGCATGGTACAGAATATCTCAATGAAGAACTACTCTGCCCAGGCAGATCATCACATTCTTTGCCACCACATTTATTGTCTTAGAGAGCTGCTTGTGGCACTGAGAGATTAAGTGATAGCATGTGGCAGAGGCTGGAATTTTTATTGCTAGTTTTCATTTTTTAACATTACTTAACATTCCTTAATTGACTCCCATTCTTCTCTTTCCCAGAGAGTCATCCCTTCCAATAAAAAAATTAAAAAGAGGAAAAAATACAAATTCCACAAAACTAGTGACGGTATGCATTTCTGCAAAGAAAGGGGGATGCTCTACCCAGATCTCTTCTTTGGCAGAAAACTTGGTCATTATCTTTTTGTAGCATGTTATGCTGCTATGACTATTTTTGTACATATCAGTCCTTTCCCTCTTTCTTTCATTCCTTTGGGGGTAATACGCCTAGTAGTGGTATCACTGGGTCAAAGGGTATGCACACTTTAGTGACTTTTGGGGTATATATTCTCTTTTTTTTTTTGTTATAGAACTCTTTAGGGTAGAATCTTTGGGTTAAAGGGCAAAAACATTTCAGTCACTTTCTTCATATAATTCCAAATTACTTTCCAAAATGGCTAAACCAATTCATAGATCTACTAACTCCATATTAATATGCCTGTCTTTCTTCCAACTCCCCAAACATTAACTATTCCCTTTTTTGGGGGGTCATCTTTGCCAACTTGCTGAGTGTAAGAAAAACTTCAGAGTTGTTTGAATTTGGAAGATACTCTCTTTTGGTTGTTAACAGTTTGCAATTATTCTTTTAAAAAAAGGTTAATATCATTTGAACACTTTTCTATTGGGGGAATAGCTTTTAGTCTTATATATTTCTGTCAGTTGCCTGCTGCTAGTTTTCATTTTTTAACATTACTTAACATTCCTTAATTGACTCCCATTCTTCCCTTTCCCAGGGAAAGTCACTTGCATATTACACCCTCAGAAATATTTGATGCAAAGATTTTTTCCCTAGCAAATTGTTTCCCTTCTGATCTCAGTTGCATTTTGTTTGTGTAAAAGTTTTTCAATGTCACATATTCAAAATTATCTATTTTATCTTTTATAATTGTCTCTCTCGTCTGGTTAAGAATCTATTTCCTAGCCATACCTGTAAGAAGTCCCTGATATCATTCTCTTCTAATTTTTATGATATGATATTTAATATTTAGGTGACATAGCCATCTTGAACTTATTGTGTATGTGGTATAGAATGTTGGTCTTGTAGTGGGTGAAAAATTAACCTAATTTCTTCCAGACTACTTTCCAGACAGCAATTGCTGTCAAAGACAGAGTTCTTTCTTAGGTTAATTTATGTTTTGGGAGTTTAATAAATTGAGTTATTGAGTTTGATTGTTTCTCATTCTTCCTTGTCTAGTCTGTTCATTGATATACTTCTCTATTTTTTAACCCGTATCAAATAATTTTTAATGATTATTGCTTTGGGGGCAGCTAGATGGTGCAGTGGATAGAGCTCCGGCCCTGGAGTCAGGAAGACCTGAGTTCAAATCCAGTCTCAGACCAGACATTTGACACTTACTAGCTGTGTGACCCTGGGCAAGTCACTTAACCCCAATTGCCTCACCAAGAAAAAAAAAGATTATTGTCACATGTGGCTTTCTAGGTCCTTGGGTGCAGCCTTTTGACTGAGCCCAAGTTTTATAGAACAAATCCTTTTATTAAGGGGATTTGTTAGGTGAAGTTTGAATTCAGTCAAAGGGCCTCCCTTAAGGATCTAGAGGGCCACATGTGGCCTCAAGGCTGCAGGTTCCCCATCCCTGTCCTAGTTTCTCTCTCATCTACCCTAGGAAGGGTATGGCCATGTTAGGAAATGGCTGTTAAGGAACTTCCCTGGTTCCCAGCTAAGGAAAATGGGATTTTTAAAAATCTTTTTTTATCTCTAGATATTTTTTATATCTTTTTAAATCATCACTGTTCTCTCTCCCACTGACAAAAAGTACCATGAAAACAAAACAAATCAACACATTAGCTATGTAGGAAAATGTATGCCTCATTCTGTTCTACTAATCCACCACCTCTCAACCAAGACTAATGATTGACTAAAAACTACAGAACTATCATTCACCATTAGTCTTTTGAAATCATAATTGGTCACTGAATAGATGACAATTTTGAAGTCTTTCCGGGTTTCCCTTTATATTATGTACCACTCTTTTTTTGGGTCACTTAGTATACATAGCACAATGCAAGATGCTTTCCAACTATTTGTGATCCCTGGAATAGATACTGCCTCCCCCATCCTAGACCATGGCATCCTCAGCCGATAGGACCTCATGAGTCGATGTGGCCAAAGCTATTCATCACTCAGTGGCCAACCTTCTGCTGATGAGGTTGATACAGAATCAACAGAGGATATCACTCCTGTTCCTAAGGAGAATGCTTGCAGTATGTGAAAACAAGACATTGGTGGTTTGATGATATGCTCAAATATCCCTTATGGAATAGAACAAGATGATCAAGGGTAATCAGAGACATTAAGAGAAATCTTGTCTTCAGAAAGCAAAGAATTTTTTCCATTTCTACCCTCAAGAGAGTTTACTTTTCAATTTTTTTTTAATGAGGGGTTTTAACATCTACAGATGTGTGTGTGTCCATCACACTCATTGAACCATTATGTTATGAGACCAGGCCATACAGCAGAAATAATAAATCAAACTAAAATTTTCTTGCAGCAGTAAGGCATTGCACGGTGGGTAGAGGGCCAGTTTTGGAGTCCAGAAGACCTGGGTTCAAATGATGCTTCTAATACATATTGGCTGGATGATCCTATGCCGGTTACTTAACCTCTTAGCATAGCCAGGCAATTCTCTCTAAGTCTACAAGTTATACAGCAGTTAACATTTATATAGCACTTTAAAGTTTATAAATTGGCCATCTATAAAATAGTGATAATAATAGTACTTGCCTCACAAGGTTGTTGTAAGGATCAAATGAAATAACATATTTTTTAACCAGTGCTTTACTGATTTTAAAGTGCTACATAAATGATGTTGTTATTCAATTGGTTTTTAGTCATATCTGACTCTCCATGATCCCATTTGGGGTTTTCTTGGCAAAGATACTGGTTTGCCATTTCTTTCTCCAGCTCATTTTATAGATGAGGAAACTGAGGCAACCAGGGTTAAGTGACTTGCCCAGGGTCACATAGCTAGTAAGTATCTGGGGTGGGATTTGAATTCATGAAGATGAGTCTTCCCGATTCCAAGACCAGTGTTCTATTGACTGTTCTGCCTAGCTGCCCATAGAAATTATATCATTATTTATTATGACATTATGATATATTATATTATCGTTTATTATTATTACTACTAGTAGTAGTTGTTGTTGCAGTAGTAGATGGAATTTCCATAATTGGATTTCCCTACCCCAGTGAAACCAGAACATCATAGATTTAGGATTAAAAGGGACTTTATCGATCACCTAGTCTAATCTCATTTTACAGATGAGGAAACTGAGGCTCAGAAAGGTTAAGTGACTTATCTTAGATCACAGACATAGGAAGTGACAGAGCTAGCATTTGCTAACTCCTCTGATTCCAAAGCCAGAATTCTTTTCACTGTACCATGCTGGTCCAGATTAAAAAAAAAAAAAGGTAAAGCTTACATTAACAAAGCTTTCTGGTACTTCTAGACAAACATACATCAGATACTAGAAATCTTTTATTCTTGAATCATCAACACATCAAAATCAAATTTATAGTTTTGATACAATATTTCATAGGTATTTTGATAAGAATCAAGGCCATTATTCAAATTAAAACTTATGGGATATATATTAAAAAAGCGTACTTGATTCATTTTCATTCTTATTTTTTCCCATTCTCTTGTATTTTCTGTTGAAAAATGTTACGAACACTGAGGGGTTGAGAAGCATGAAAAGGATTATTAACATGTTGTCTGGAAATGTTCTGTAAGAGAATAAAGTGGCTTCCAGCAATGAATTGTGGCATATAGCCAAAAATATGGAAACAAAGTAGGTGTTCATCCATGGCTGAACAAAACTGTCATCAAAATCTAATGGAATATTATTATGCAATAAGAAATAGCAAACACGGAATTTAGAGAAACTTGGGAAGACTTGTATATGCTGATGCATTATGAAGTAAATAGAACCAAGAGAAAAATGTACACGATGACCACCATAGCATAATGCAAGGACCAATCTTTGCTCCAAAGAACTTATTATAAAGCAGATCTCCCACCTTTTGGTATAGAGGTGGTGGCCTACTGGTGGGGGAATGAGATATACACTGACAGAAATGATCAATGTATTGATCTGACTTAATTACCCTTCTTTGTTATAAGGAGTCAATGGAAGAGATGTTGCAAAGTAGCATCGCCTTAAGTACAATATTTATTTTTAAGAAAGAATGTTGCACTAGGTTGCTTTTCCTTTTCCTTGCAAAATCTGTTGTCCTGAAATGTGCTTCAATTGCCAACATTTCCCTGGCGTATAACAGCTTCAATATCTAATATTCTTTTCAACAAAACAAAGGCAAACTTTTTTTTTAATCCCCCAACAGTAGAGAATGACTTTAGGAGACCTGACTTTTTAATATCTCAGGTTTTTAAGGGCATATGGCCCTTATTTAACTGTCATATTTATATTCAATTCCTGCAGGGATGGTTTTGTTGTTTAAGGTTGGCTTGACGCCCTCTGGAGAAAGCCTTCCCTTGAAAGCAGGCTGCTCAGGTTGAAACAGCTGCATGGTCACCCCTTGCTATTGCAAGGTAAAAGTACAAACAGCTTAACTTTGGATTCCATATAAGAAGTCTATGAAAAAAAAATAAACTGTAATAGAATAGGCTTTACATGGGAGCTATGTGACAGATGCCAGTATGTATTCTGAAATTATTTGTAGAAGTGTTTATGCGCTATGAAACATTCTGCATGAGCTCTACGGGAAGCTATAAAATTATTTTACGAGATGTATACATGGCTGATGGTAGAATTTTAATGCAACCTGGGAAGGTTCCATCTGAATTCCAGGCATGCATGGGGGAGAATGACTTCTCTATAGCGATTTAACTCGGACCAAACATCAGTATGAAGTAGAGTGAAATGTCTGATTGGGGCCTGCATGAAAAATTTGGAAAATCTGGACTCTTGAATTTCTAGGCAAACAAGCTTATTTTCTCTCTGGTCATGAATCATCAGTTATGTTTATTTGTCTTTTGCTTGGTAAAAAGCACTAAACACGAACTGTTTATTATTTGGTAAATGCAGAGATTTCACCACACAGATACTGGACTTATACCCACTAACTCTAAAAAAAATTTGTTTATTTGATGGTTTTCAAATAAAAACTGATATTGAAACAGGCAGACTATTACTAAATAGTTCTTTAGAACTTAATAAGATTGCTGATTTTAATAGTATGGGCACCATTTCCACTGGTGTAGCTTCTGACCTCTCTACAATTTAGCAAATGGTACTTCATGAGTTGCACCAAAACAAAACAAAGCAAAACAAACCCCTTTATTATTTGGTGGCTAAACTCCCAGAGATGAGGTCCCCAGACCTAGTCTGGGTCTCAGATTAGATATACACAGTTCTTCACCAAGCCCATATTCTAAATCAAGGGTTCTTAGCCTTTTTTGTGACATTGACTCCTTCGGCAGTCAGGTGAAGGCTGTGAACCCATCCTTAGAATCATGCTTTTAAATGCATATAATAATAATAAAAAAGAAAATAAGAAGAAAAAAACACATATAATAAACTATAAGATTACAAAATAAAGCAATTATATATGTACATGTGTGTGTATATATATTATATATACATATATACATATATATTATATATATATACATATATACATATATATATATATATTTTTTTTTTTCCCCTGTACAAGTTCATGGACCTCCTGAAGTCTATCCACAGGCCCCTTGGTGGTCCATGGACTCCAGGTTAAGAACCCCCTTCTTTAAGACTTTCCATCTTCATAGAACTTAAACACAGCTTGGGATGTAGATGGTATAAAACTCTGAGAGTTCATGGTCATCTCCACACCGCACGGAGGAAACAACCTGGGACATTAGTGGAAATGTTGTATATGTACCGTTGCAAAATGTTAGAACACTAGGGCTACTGAAATGGACTTACATACTTAGGTATAGGCCATGTGAGAATGTGACTGGATTCCTCTATGAGCCATCCTAGCAAAGGATATTCTGCATAACATTGTCAGACTGTCATCTTGCAAAAATATCCATTTGATTATAAGTTCCTGGAGGGCAAGGATTGTCTTTCCTTTTCGTATATGCTTAGCACAGTGCCTGGCATACTGTAGGCATTTAAATGTTTATTGACTATTGACTATCTTTGATATATTTTAACCAAACTCCATTGTAAAGTCCTGAAATGTTGCTACTAGTATCATCTATCTGATCACTCATTTATAACATTTAACCCCAGGAAATAATGGCTCCATATAGTATTGTTTCACCTAATGTTGCATTTTCTATTGGGGAACCAAGTAACAACAGTAGACAGGGTTACATGCCTGTATGAATATCTTATGACACGGAGAGACAGTGAAGTGCAGGGGAAAGACTTAAGGATCTGTAATTAGAAATCTTGGGTTTGTACTCTGGCAATATCATTTACTACTTAGACCAAGTCACATCAAGTCACTGTTGTAGTCCTCAGTTTCTTCACTTTTAAAATGAGAGTATTGTACTAGCTGACTTCCAAGACCTCTAAATTAATGATGCAAAGGTGTTATTTTCTAATTTTTTTTTAAAGCAGCAAACATAGAATGGGGAGAGAAATCACACAGTCCAAGGAAACAGGTATTTAGTTTATTGCTTGGAAGAAAATAGGCTGAATAGTTAATATCAATACTTTCGAAATAGAAAGCCTTTCAATTTTATTGAAATGTTATTATTATGCAATAGAATTAAGGCATGATAGGCATCATACTTTTTGGGGGGCTTTAAATGTACTATTTGAATGGAGGAATCTACCATAAAAACAAAACATTTATGTAGTCTTGACATTATGTTTTGAAAATTAAATTTTATTTTTTTAATCCAGAAAAATCTATCCTCCTCACCGCCATGAGATTGAAAGAAAAACAAAGTTACACATATTTAATCAAGCAAAACAAATGTCTGAAATGACCATATCTAAAAGAAAAATTATACATATAAATATTATATATGTCTCCTTCTATACTCTGAGACTTTCATCTCTCTTTCAGAAGGTAGCTAGCATGCTTGATCCTCAGTCCTCTGAAAATGTGGTTGGTCACTATGTTAATTAAAATTCCTAAACCTTTCAGAGTCGTTTGTCTTTACCATATTGTTGTCATTGTATTAATTGTTCTCCTGGTTCTGTTCACTTCACTCTGCATCAGTTCATGCAAATCTTCCCAGGTTTTTCTGAAAATATCTCTTTCATCATTTCTTACAGCATGAGAGTATTTCATCACATTCATACCATAACCCACATATCCATTCCCCAATATATGGGGCCCCCTCAGATTCCAATTCTTTGCCACTTCAAAATGAGCAATAAATATTTTTGCACGTCCTTAGAGTTTATTTTGCTTAGTAGTAATCCTTCCCTGTACTGACCCTCTTTCTAGCTCTCCCTTCTCTCTCCTATTTCCTTGTTGAGTGAAATGCATTGCTGTACTCAATTATGTGTTTTACATAATTTAAAAAGATTTTTTAAAAAATTCAATCTTGTTTTCAGGTCTATGTTCCTAGCTTCCCTTCTCCTTTTCTACTCCCCCTCTCCCTGCATTGAGAAAGCAAGAAAAATAAATCCCTTGTTACAAACATGTATGGTCACACAAAATAAATTCCTGTATTGGTTGTGTCAAAAAAAAAAAGCATCAATCTGTATTGTGATTGACATGGTTTTTTTTTTTTTTCTGTTTGTTTTTTAAAGAGGTTATGTGATTTAATGGATAGAGGAACTGGTCTTGGGTTCACAAAGACCTGGGTTCAAGTCTTGTCTCTGACACATAATGGCCATGTGACCATGGGCAAGTCGTTTAACATATCACTGTCTCTAATGACATATTACATGTTACAGACCATATGCTGACTTGCATTGGGAAAGGTCCTTGGGCTTTCTCACTGGGGGCTCCCCACACCTATGAAATCATAGGTCTTTAAAAAAAAAAACAATGCAAATTGAAACTCCAACAAAAACAAAACCACTAACCTCAAACCCAAAAGATTAAAGCAGGAAATGTCTGCTGAGGCATGAATTTTTCAGCCGCAGCATCTCCTGAAGACCAATGACCGCCATGACATGGAGGTATTATGAGATCTATGTTGGTGGAGGGAGGACAGATATGGAGGGCCTTTGAAGCACTGAGATGGCGATGTGGGAAGATGACTGGATTGGATGTTAGGATGCCAGGCTCTGTTACTAACTCATTTTGTGACCCTGTTTAAGTTACTAATTGTCTCAAGGATCCAGAGCTAAGAGGGCCCTTAGAGAGACTATCTAGCCCAGGGATGGGGAACCTGCAGCCTCCAGGCCACATGTGGCCTTGTAGGGCCTTTGGTGCGGCCTTTTGACTGAGTTCAAGCTTTACAGAACAAATCCTTTTAATAAGGGCATTTGTTCTGTGAAGTTTGGATTCAGTAAAAGGGCTTAAGGACCTAGAAGGCCACATGTGGCCTTGAGGCCACACGTTCCCCACCTGTGATCTAGTCCAACCTTCTCATTTTACAAATTAATAAACTGAGGTCCAGGGATGTGAAGGGACCTGACCAGAAGCCACAAAGGTAGTAAGGATCAGAGGTAGGAGCCTCATTAATAATATTAAAGTGTTGGTCTGGATAAAATCATAGGCGGAGAGAGCTGAGATGGAGATTTTAGATCTTCCAGTCCAACTGTTTCATCTCATATTCAACAAATGAAGAAACTGAGGTCCAGGTGGTCAAGTGACAGGTTGTTGTTGAGTCATTTTCAGTTGTGTCTGACTCTTTGTTAACCTATTTGGGATTTTCTTGGCAGAGATCCTAGAGTGGTTTAGGCCATTTCCTCCTCCAGCTCATTTTCCAGATGACGAAACTGAGGCAAACAGGGTAAAGTGACTTGCTCAGGGTCACACAGCTAGTAAGTGTCTGAGGCCAGATCTGAACTCAGGAAAATGAGTATTCTGATTCCAGGCCTGGCACTATAACCACTGCACTATCTAGCTGCCTAAGTGACAGAACCAGATGTAAAACCTAAGTCTAGTGATTTCTGCTATCCCAACCTATCTCCTATGATCTCTAAGGTCACTTTCAATTAGAAGATGCCACCACATTATATAATAATTCAATCTAGAGATAACAATTTTCTGAAAAGTTCCATTATCCCAAACTTTTTCTTATTGAAAAATAAATGATCATTTTCTTCTATTGTGTCACAGCTTAAGTAAATAATATTCCAGTTCTAAAAACTAGGTATAAAAGTAAGAGAAAGAACCAAGTGTAGAAAAGAAAAAACACATTAAGAATTTGAAAAATTAATATTGAGCAATTGTGGGAATATCTAGGCTGGTCTAGGGTAGACATAAACTGCCTTGTTTTATTCTAAATTCAGCTCACTGGTTTATGTTGAAAAGTGAAAGGTTATTATATGGACTTACTGGGCAAAACCAGATTTTATAAATAATTACCTGTCAGGCTGTTCAAGATAGACAAACATACACCAGACCAACAAAAACATGGATCTGTCATATTTCTGAGAGAAATGTGTGTTGAGTCTTCATTCTCTGGATTTCAAGTAGATCAGGTAAAACAAAATGAAAAAAAATCCCAAACTTATATTTTCTGTCTCATTCATGCTTTTAAATGGAAAAAGGGGGGGGGGGAAGAGTGATACATCTAGAAAAGGAATTTTGATGTGAAAAAAACAGCCCCTGAAAATTTTATTCCCTTTATAAGCCTGGCAGATTGAAACCAAATACAATAAATGCTGTCCTTTTAAAAGTTGGGATGTTTACTGCAAGCTTATAATTTTCCATGATTAGGGATGCCAAGAAAAATAAGAATGATGATAAAAAGAAAAGTTTAATCATACATTTCAACAAGCACAGATGGAACATCAAAACCCCTTGGAAATCTTACTATATTATATATCCTAGTTTTTAGTTCCTGCCATTCAGATTTTTTCCAGAAGTAGCAACACTCAGCAGGTAAAGGAGAGTGAACTAACAAGAATAATATGGAGCGATCTCATATGCAATTATTATGGAACAGTTTAAGTATTTACTCACAAGGAGGCGATGACAAATGATTTTATTTCTCACTTTTATTCATTCTTCACAAAGGTTTCTTGGAAGTGTATAGAAACAATGATGAACACAGGATTGTGAAATGTACATCACTGAAGACAAAATTTCCTCTTATCTAAGTTCTATGGGTATCGATAACAAGTTCAATCAAAAAGAATTACAAGTATTACAAATTTATATGGAACCAATGCTATTTTTTCTGCATATAACAGTATTTTCTACTTTAGAAAGCATGTAAGAGAAAGGCAAAATATAGAGCCACTGTTAGGAAATGGAGGTCAAACTCTCTGGATAGGCCTTTCAAGGCCTGTATCTCACACTTCTATCAAGAGTTTGTTTTCCTTCTCTAATATCCCCCTGGCTTTGTTGAGTCCTGAAATGGTACCATTTTCCAATCTTTTGATTTGAGAGGAGAGTGAGAATAAATGTTATAAAAGAGAAAAATAGAAAGAATGGGTAGAAGAAATGCAAGAGGGAAGAAAGGAGGCAAAAGAAAGGAAACAGTAGTGAAAGCAGAGAGACTGATGGAAGAGAAAGTAAGGGTCAGAAAGGGCCAGGGCCAGACGGATGACCCCCATCTGAGCATTGGTAACTATTCCTGATATGGATATTCATTTTTAAAAATGGAGATATCACAGATAAATATTAAAAAGAAAAGTTGTTGCAGCTTTTGTTTTCTCTTTTTTGTCCCAAAGTTAGATTACAAAATGTATCAATGAAAATATGCAGACAATACACAGACACACAGACACACAGACACACAGACACACACACCATGGTTTTTTATATAGGGGAGTCCACAACAGTAAATCCATTGCAAATTTCAAAATTCTGTGATTTGCATTCTTGTCCACCTACACACTATCCCAAACATCCTGCCATTAATTAGCACAGTGTTCCATCTGGTAAACAAGAGGAATCATTGAGGGGGCTGGAAAAGAGCTGGAGTCAGCCTGGTGATAGTCACAACAAAACAGCAGGCTCCTTAGCAGATGGAGAACTCAACCTGTATCTCTGCCCCGTCTCCTCTCCACTGACAGGCCAAAAAAATCACCATCATAGAACATTGCCTTTCCTGCTGCTGTAGTCATATCCACGTCCACATTAGCAGGCTAAGAAAGTCATTCCATTTCCGCGGTAGGCACTCTGTCAAAAGAGAAAGAAAAGCTGCAATGAATTATCACATCAGCTCCAACAAGGAAAAGGAGGCCAGAGGAGAGTAGAGCCTCCTTCCTGTTTTAGAGACCATGCTGGCTGCAATCTAAGAGTGGGCTTAATCTGAACATTTCTGGTGGTGAAACCATAAGCAACTGCTTTGTCTGTTTAAAAAAAAAATCAGTGTGGTTAACAAGTGGTTAGTGCTTCTATTTCAGGCAAGCAGTAGATATGCAAAAATATGACATCCCGCTTTGTTAATTGACTGGGCCTGGTGTGGAAGGGATGTTGTGCTGAATCTGCTGGTCCTTTATAGGCATATGTTCTCTATTCACCATGCTCAAGAATCACTTCTAACTCAAGTATCTTAATAGTCTATAAATCACTGACTCATTATAGTCTTCCCAAGGCTAATTTATGGGCCCAGTCCAAAGCTATGTAAACAGACACTAATCGAGTCCTCTTGCTTTCTCTCTTCCCACCCCCTGCCTCACCCCAAATAAAGTGGGCTCAGAGGAGCTCTGTACAGTAGGAGAAACTTTGATCTTTCATAAGATGATGGATTGTATATAG
Source organism: Vombatus ursinus (assembly GCF_900497805.2). Classification (NCBI taxonomy): domain Eukaryota; kingdom Metazoa; phylum Chordata; class Mammalia; order Diprotodontia; family Vombatidae; genus Vombatus; species Vombatus ursinus. The sequence continues at coordinate 8,827,381 of NW_020954604.1, read as the reverse complement.
AGGATGAGATTCAATCTTTTCATTAGAGGAAATGGAAACAATAGGTAGTAAATCCAAGCTTATGCAGAGACATAATCAATTCAAATTTAAAAAGACAAGTCAGCATTTTTTTCACTCTAGACTACAGTGAAATATCACTTTTTCTTTCATTGACAAGACAGAGAAACAGAGGCACACTGTTTAGGTGACTGGTCTGAAATCACAGATTCAGACCCGGGTGAGGCAGAATAAAAATCCAGGTCTTTTGAATTAAAACTGTCCTGCAAACCTTGATACAGAACATCCAATAATTTAAATACTTAAAGTTATCAGTAAGACCTTTGGTGATTCGAAATTTTTTGCTTATGTTGCACTTTTGAGGGAGAAGATGTAAATGATGGAAAACAAGCATTGCAGAATCAGAAGTTCATGAGAAAAAACAAATTAAAAACCTCTAGGGAATGTCCTGAGGTCAGGAGATAATCAGGTGAACTCTCTCATCCTTAACAGCTAGACTCCAGCTAAGACGCTATAGGAAGGATTTATGTTTAGAATGATGATATAAGGCATGGTTTAATCTTTAATCTTTAAAAATGACTGAATGATATGCAGTGCACTATGATTACTAAGGCAAGGATAATTAGATTATTGGAATGTGACAGATTCAGTATCCCCAGATTTCAGTAAGGCATTCGACAAAGTCTCTCATGATACTCTGTTAGGCAAGATGGGAAGATGTGGGTTGGATGCTGACACAGAATTTGTAGTTCGTTGAGTGGCTAGAAAGAGCCTAAGAGTGTTGATTAGTGGATCATCAACAAAGAACATAGTGTGGGTGCTTAAAAAAATCCAATATGATAGTCTGCATTACCAAAGAGTATCCTGAATCAGTGAGGCAATAGTTTCAGACGGACCCCATTCAGAGTACTGTGCTCAGATCTGGGTACCAAATTTTAAAAGGGACACTGACTGAAGTTCCTCCAGAATGATGAGGTGAAAATAAAACCCCAGTCACCTCAGGATTGTTTAAAGGAACTGGGGATGCTTAGCCTCAAATACAAGGTTTAAGGGAGGCACAATAACTGTGTTCAAATTTCTTAAGGGTTTTCTCATGGAAGAGAGATTAGACTTACTTTGTATAGCTCCAGGGCACAGAATTAGGGCCAGAAGGGTAGAAGTTACAGGGAGACAGATTTCAGCTCAACATAAGGAAGAATTTTCTAAAAATGACAATTGTCAATGATTGAAATGGACTGACTCCTAAGAAAATGAGTTCCCTGTCATTAGAAGTATTTTAGTAGTAGTTGGATGGCCACTTCTTAAGGCTGCTTTAGGGGGCAGAGGTTGGACTAAATGACCTGTCCAACGCCTTCTAACTCTAAGACTATCGCTGACACATTTTAGATGAACTGTCAACGAGTGCAAAAACACAAAAAGGATCTCTTGTTTATCAGAACATTTGATTAACTTCATTCCCTCCAAGTATTGCAATTAATCTTACTTTGTGCTTGTTTAACCATGAGTATATTGCTCTCTTCTCCCAGTGCCTGCTGAACCCTCATCTGTTGGCTGTTCCCAGGTGCAGTTCACTCTCGATGAATCGATCAGGAAAGTGGAAGCACAGAACGTGTTTCTATCTTCACTTCTTTGAGCTATGTTCTGACCTTGCTCTACACTTGTCCCATACTCCATTTCTAGACCAGAATGAATTTTCTAACACGGACCAGTAGGATCACACTTCCGCCTCCAGACTGTGCACTGAAGAATAGTGTTAAATGAGCTTCTCAGACAGCCACCAATAACTTTCAGAAATGGATAAAGTGTCTCCCCACAACCACAAGCGAGGAAGCCTCAGGCCTTGAAGCTGCTCCTTCCACCACGGTCGCCAAAATAATACTTGGAGCTCCCGGACCTTGATATTTTTAAATTTTACAACCACAGTGACAACCTTTAACCTAAACATGATATTTAAAATGCCTGTACAGTTTACACCGAGATAAATGAACCTGAGTGTAAAGTTGGATTCCTATGAAAGGTAAATGGCTGAATTCTGCCCTGTTCAGGAAAGGGTTTTTGGCTCAAAGGTAGCTGTTGGCTTGGCTGAGTTCACCTAAGAAATAATCAAGTTTAAAAGTTTCCAAGCTGGCCATTAGTGAATGAGTGCCCCATGCCACTGGAAAGGTCGCTTTCTGAACATCTCTTCCAAGAGTCTTCCACTGTAGTTTATGTTCCTATAGCTTCATGTCATATGACAGATGTGGACTGGAATGAATATTCTAACATGGACCAGTAGGATTCATTCTCTGGAACAACAACTAACAAATACCATTCTCATATATCATCATGTTACCTTTGAGATGAGTCAAATGACATGCTATTGGTGTTAGGTTCTAAAACAAAGAGAGAAAAGGAAAAAAATGGGAATATGGAGTATGAAGGCAGTTTCACAAAATTATCTCCCGGGGTGTTGCTCAGTGTGAAGTGGTAGGAAGAGGATGGAACTGGGTGTCATGAGACATGAGTTCTAGTCTTATCCCTGTCAATAAGTCTCCATTTGGCTTTGAGTGAGTCATTTCTCTTTTCTAGAATTCAGTTTCTTCCTCTGTAAAATCAAGTTATCTTAGAGACAGCATAGTGTAGTAGATGAAGCTCTGGACTTGGAAGTCATGAAGACCTGGATTTCAACAGTTCCTAGTTGTCTGATGATTGGCAAGTGCCTTAAATTCCCTGTGCCTGAGTTTCCTTATCTGTGAAATGGGGCCAATAATAGCATCTGTCTTCCTAGGATTAATGTGAGGATCAAAATGAAAAAAAAAAAAAAAGATTTGTAAAAAACCTCAGAGTGCTATATAAATCTCAATTATTTATATTTTTATTAAGGTCTCTTTGAGCTCTGTGAATCCATTTCTTTCTTTTAGCATCAAATTAAATTGAAAGGTGTCAGCATGATCAGTAGCATAGTCTGAATTTGAATCAGCCTTGGGCCTTTATCCCAGAATCTGGGCAGGTAATGACCATGGGCCCAGGGGTGTGCTATCAATCAGTTGGGTTTAGATGTGAGCTATAACCCTCAATCTCAGTTAATTTTCATTCTGGTATGGTAGAGCTTTTAGGGATCTGAAAAGGAAAATCTTATAGTGCAAGATCTACACATTTACCTGAACAAGAGAATTATGAGAATTTCTCCATCTCTGGAGTATTTCCCATAGTGAAAAACTACGGATGAATTATTGAAGAGGAAGACGATACCTTTTTGCCATTTGTGAACTTCAATTCCATAAATTCTACAAAACCAGATTTAAATATTTTATTCACATAAGTAGGGCAGTGTAATTTACTGGAAATAGGCTACCTTGGAGTTAGGAAGACCTTGGTTCCCAGTCTGCTTCTGACACTTACTACGTAGACAAGAAACTTAACCTGTCTGTGTCTCAGTTTTCTCACTGGTAAAATGAGGAATTATAAATGTATGGTATGATACAGTACATACTAACTTCATGTTCTGGAGCACATTATTTAACCTCATAGTGCTAAGGCAACTCTTGGAGATCATATTAGAAAGGAAACTCCTTGAGGGCAGAGGTGTTCACTTTTAGTGTCTGTATTCTCTGCCCCTCACATATCTCCTGCTTGCTGAATGATGAATGAATAGATAAACTGTACCAGCTGCAAATGAGTTTTGGGGATGGAGTTTCACAGTTCCCTAGGTCCAAATTTTGTCATCCTTCTCCACCCTCAGGGAGATTTCTTCCCTGTAGTCTTGTAAGTTTCCATGAAACTCCTCAAGTCACTTTTGTTTCACTTTCCTCTTAATAATTTCACAGGTTGGTTTAATGGGAAAAACAAACAAACAAAAAAACAAACAACTAAGACCCCCTACTCACTGTTTAATACTTAACACAATTAAGTACACATTTGGTCCAAACAGCCAACCAACTTGCTTATTTATATATACTGGTTTCTTAAATTTTAATCCTACCAACAGCTTTATTATTGATTGGTGGCAATGTTGTGCCCTTATCCAATGATAATTCGGGTGAAAAAAAGCTCAGAAGCGTATTAAGCATCTCTGAAAGTTGGCAAAGCAAAATGGTCATAAGGCAGGAAGGAGGGAGAATCAACTTTAGTTTTTAAGACTTTTCACTCATGATTCTCTGTAGTTCTTAATTTCTATCTAAACTCATGAGGGCATTTTCCATGGTCTGCTGGTTTAACATTGCTTTATGTGATTACATCTGTACTACTCCTGATAGGTGGACACAGATGCTATTGACTGGAAATATTTCAGTGTTGAATTGGTCAAATCAAAATATGCAGCCTTGAAAATACAGTTCACTGCAGGAGACCTATCCAAGGCAAATTTTCAAGTCTCATTTCTCAGGCTGGTATCCTTACTTCATTTCACCAGGACACTCATGGGCCATCATTATTTTGTACATTGTTGTTGTTGTTCAGTCGTTTCAGATTCTTCATGACACCATTTGGGGTTTTCTTGGCAAAGATACTGGACTAGTTTTCCATTTCCTTTTCCATCTCATTTTACAGATGAAGGAACTGAGGCAACCAGGGTTAAGTGACTTGCCTAGGGTCATATAACTAGTAAATAACTGAGGCCAGATTTGAACTTAGGAAGATGAGGCTTCCTGACTCCAGGCCCTACACTCAAATATTCACTGCATCACCTAGCTGTCCTCCATTTAGTATGTACTCAGTATATGTTAATCTTAAGTTAATCTAAAGGAAAGATTGTTTTCAGCATAAAGAACTCTACTTATTACAAAATATATCTATGAGGATGTTAACACCAGATTCAAGTAAAAATTATTGTTTAATTATTTGTACAAAGGCTTTCCTACATTATGACAGAAAACAAAGGATCACAGATTAAGAGTTGGAAGGAATTTTCAAAGTTACCAAGTCCAAACCCCTCATTTTACAACTGAAGAAACTGAGGCTTAAGTGAGTTGTCAGATGTAAAACATGGAGCAGATAACAGCACTGGGATCTGAACCCAATTCCTTAGTCTATAACCCTGGTGCCCCTTCCACTGCACCACTCCTCAAGCTCTTGTGATTTATTTTTAACCTGCGAAATTTACTCTGGGCTCATTCTTTTTGTATTCTTTCTTTTCTTGCATCCTCATATGATAATTTTGAAAGGATATGAATATGTATAACAGACACCCTTGAGTTTCCTAGAAAACAATAAGTATTTCAAACACCTAACAAAAAGGAATGAGAAGAGTAAGTTGTAATGGAAAGAAATGGAGATGAAAACCTGTAGACTGTACCCTTTACCCAGATAACATTATCTACATCAAACATTTCTTAGTTATGGACCATCTGTTCAGTATTTTTCTTTTGCCTTTAGATGACCAGAAGCCGAGCTACTTATCAGCAAAGGCAACATGACCACAGAGCTATATTATTATATATCACAGTGAATAGGAATTTATGGATGATCTGTCTGCATTTCAATACATATTGGAATGTGTTGGTTCTGTGAGGCATTTGCTCCTTGAAAGCCTAGGACCTCATTGCAGAAAAGGGGCCCTGATAACAAGGTGTTAACCTACTTGTAAAAATGGGGCCAGTCAGGTCATCCCTTTATGAGCCCTTAAGTGAATCAGAAAGGGACCAATGGATAGAAAGAACAATGATAAACCACACCCACTGGTGACCTTTAAAAGTCACTCTAGCAGAAGTCCAACTAAGGGAACAGCCTGGCTTCTGAAGAGACTGGTAGAAGACATGGAGTTGGAGGAAGAAAAACTTCCAGAAGCAGTCTGTAGCCGGGGTAGGGGTGGGGGGCAGAAGCAGTATCTATAAGAAAGGGCCAAGATGGTAGGACTTGAAGGTATTTGGACTGACAGTATCAGAACAGAGCACACGTGATCATGGGCAAGTCACTTCTCAGTGTCACAGACAACTCTCCAAAATGGTCAAGTAGGGATGAGCTACCAGTCTAAGTGAGTGGACAGAATTTATATACCAATGAATATCAAATTCAGTGAGGAAATTCTAAGGCCAAGACCATTACCTGTCCCCCTAATAAAGCATCTACAGGAATGACCCCAAAAAGAGGAACTGGGAAGATAAAACAGAAGATTAAATGCCTTTTTAATCAAAGTTACAGCCACTAAAGAGAGCTAATAATTCACACAGGAAAAACCACCAACAGGCGAATGAATTCCTAAAATTAGGTCAGAACAAGTATAGAGAGGTACAGAGATGGAACAGTGGGTTGGACTCTGAGTCCTCTAATCCCAGGCACATAAGGAAGGACTCATTGTGTTGCAATGGATTTAGGGTCAGGGTTTGAATTTGAATCCTGGTTTGAATTCTCAGTTTGAATTTTGAATCCTGGTTCTGTTACACCTTCTTTGTGTAACCTGAGCTCAAAATCTATGACCTATGACCTATCTATTAGGGTTTCATGGTTAGAATAGCAGTTTAGTCTCTTAAACTGTTGACTCTGTAAGGGGATGTATGTTTTCATTCTTCATTTTTCTAATACTCTACTATGGCTTCTGGAGAAAGCCTTCACTTCTCCATACTATTGCAACTTCCAGATAGATGGGCATAATTTTCAAAGATGCTGATAACCTTGGCTGAAAGGTACTGTGATAGAGATACTTAGTAAACTACATACAGCCTTTAAGACCTGAAAGGGGTTAAACATGTACCATGTGTTTCTGGTTGAAATCTTAGGGAAAATTGTACTCAGAATCTGATTCAAGGCTGAGAAAATAATGTGGCTGTGCATGGGTGTATTTAGAATTGGCCAATTTGGGTTAAATCCAGGGATAAGAGAAAAATAAAAAGCTCTGGAGTACCCCTTCTCAGTCCCCCCCCCTTTACCCTATCACCACTTGAAGAAGGGTCAACTTCCCAATTATATGGAGGGCAGATGGCTTGCATCTGGGATCATTTGGAGGCCACCAGACTGGTTCAGTTGCTGCTGGCTATGTCACTGTTTCAGACATGCAAGAGAGAAAGTTTTATAGGAGAACTAGGTAGAGGTCTGGAAAGAGATTGTGTTAGGTTCAAAACACTAGACTTTAGCTGGCAGTGAAGGTTAGGCACTCTTTCTGGGCAAGAGAAGCCTATGTTTGTCCTAAAATAAGTAAAAGAATAGATTTAATGGATTTTGTGTTTGAAGAGCTATGTTGTAGGTAGATGGACTGGGGAATTGGGGAACCCATTGAATTTCATTTGTAAAAGGCATTTATTCCTCAAGTCTGCTAGGCTTACTAGTTTTCTTCTTGACCAAAAAAAAATAACTACAGCAAAAATCAAATTATGATTACATTTAAATAGGAATTATAGTTCTGGCATAATACACTCTCTGGGCAGCTAGGTGGTGTAGTGGATAGAGTGCCAGGCCTAGAGTCAGAAGTGAGTTCAAATCTAACCTCAGACACTTGCCATGTGACCCTGGGCAATTCATTTAACTGTTTGCCTCAGTTTCCTCATCTGTAAAATGAGCTGGAAGGAAATGGCAAACCACTCCAATATCCTTGCCAAGAAGGACTGAACAACAACAACACACTCTGCTCTCCCTCCCCTTCCTTGTTTATACTCAGCCTTCTCTTTTCTATAGCAATAAAACTGAAGAGCACAGGATTTAAAGTGGGAAAGGACCCAAGATCATCTGGTCTAACCCCACTCATTTTTCAAACGAGGAAACTGAGGCCCAGAGAGAGACAATGACTTGCCTCCTAAGATCATTCAGGTAGTAAGTGGCACAGCTGGTCCTCTGACTCTAAATCCATTGTTTTTCCATCATAGCACACTGCTTTTAACTGACCATGCCTTCTTCTGTTCCCCTCCAATAGGGTGGGGAGTTGCCTGTACTATGAAAAACATGTTTTGTTTTAATAATGTAAATTTCTGTAGCATGGGAGCAACATATCGGAGTAAGACAACTATTCTTTAAAAGCTAAAATGTGACCCTCTGTATTACCCTAGTGAATGTGGGTGGGCAAGTGATTTAATTAGAGCAAAAGAAGCTGAAATGGTAGCTTGAGCCTTCCCAATCAAAGAAAGAATCAGGGCTGAACTTCATTAGCAAATGTAAATACAAATAGGCATATCTTGTTTGTGACATTACCATGGGACTCTTCCTTTTTGATAATTTTATTTGATATTTGAAAGACTATAAGCTGAACCATATGACCTATAGCATGGTTACTTGTAATCTTTTTTTGTTCTATATTTTTGCGTTTTTCCAACATTATATATACTTGGTGAAAATCATTGAGAACCAGTTGTCAGGTTGTATAAGCTCTTATTTAAGAACAGTGGAAAGAGCCTGACCCTTTGAATAAGAAGCATTCTTGGATGTGACAATGGCTGCTAGAATGGAAAAAAACAAAAGAAAAAGAAAAAGAAAAAGATGGAGCATTAGCTAGCAAATAACCTGGAACCACTAAAACACAAGGGGTCTCTCATTTTAAATCTGCTCTCATCTACCCTCAATTTTTCTTCCTATTTTACTAAAGAGTCAGAATTTGGAAATGTTGTCAGTCTTTGAGTTATTAAACAAGTTATTCTGGGCTGATTTGAGGTTTTGGGGACATTAAAATGTCAACCCTAAGATGTGGTCATTAAAAGATGACTTATCTTGTTTCCCTAGCTTTCTCAGTCAAGCCTCATGCAAGGATGGGTCAAGTTATCTGGAGATAAAAATACATAATTAACCTAAGTAGCTAATGATGGACAGTGTTATTTTAAAAAAATCCTTGTGAAATTTAGTTTTGGTTCACTTTCTACTATGGATTATGGAAGTGCTACATTTATGTAAACAGTTCTTACCAGCATGTTTTGTGTATCTATACACATACATATATACAGTTCATAATGTTCATCTCACGTCAGTATGCCAAACTTTTCTTTAGCTTCCTTATGCTATAAACAATCAAAACACAGATGTACACAATTATCGCAAGCTGTAAATGTGTGTGTGTGTGAGTGATGGAGAGCACGAAACGCGCAAAGATTGGAAAATTCAAGTCTTGTCTATACCTACAATGGGCTCTGTGATAGTTATTATTATTTTTTTTTATATTAACCTACATGAACAATTTTGCAAATGTCCATATGTGTCTAGTATGCAAACTATGGCCAAGACATAATACAACCTAAGGAGAAGTGGGTTCGGACCAAATACTCACTGCCTATGTAATCTGACCACAAGCAGTTACTGCTAGAGGGAAATAAATTAGCAACCTGGTAAGCCACGGGTGAGCAACACTGTACCAGAATGCTTACAATGAGATCAGCTCTGGATTTCCACTGGGATCAATTCTGGGCTTCCACTCACTGTTTATCTGCCAGTGGTGTAAACTTTTGCATCAATCAAGCTAAACTGCTTTGTGTGCCAGAGAGACAGTATCCAAGTCTTCTAAAACAACACTGTCAAATTGTTTTGTTGGGTCCAAAATTTTAAAATTCAAGTACCCAGTTGCTAAAAATGATGCTGCTCTGATAAACAGCTATACTTTATGGAAGAGCTAACAAAATAAACTTCTCTTGTGTTATTCTGGCTCTGGTACAATATTACTCAGTTCTATTTTCAAGGTACTCAGGCCTTGGACAGCAATGATAAGAGGCAAGGAAGAAAAACAAACAATGGAATAGCAAAGCCCTATTGCATTAAAAACCAAACCATGGAGAATAAGAAAATGGGCAGCAATCAGTGCTGGGGGAGGAGAAATTAAAGTTTAGCAAACTCCAATTGTGATAATGGAGCCTAAAAAAAAAAACCCAACCCCAACAGCAATGATAACTTAGAAGGACAGAAGTAACAGTAACCCCACTGGTGGGCAAGGCCTTTGTTGGTTTGTGGTAGCCACATTTGGGGGCAGCTAATTTGGCTTGCAGATTAAGCAAAGTACAGGTCATGTTATTACAGGTTTTACCATCTCTGAAACACGACTGTTACTTCTCAAGAGTCCTCCCAGTATCAGAGACTGCTTTCCTTTCAGTAAATGGGAATCACTGGTGCTGTAAAATCTTAATTATCTGTTGTTATTAAAGATGGGGAAAGCAGGGTTTACTCAAATATAGATAATCCCCAAACATTCATTTAAAAAGTAGATTTCAATTTTTTAAACCACAGTACCTCACAAAGCCAGAAATGTGGTAGCTGGAGGTTCACACACACCCACACACCTTGTTTTGGTCTGTTGGATAGAAATGCTACCAAACCCTAAATGGCCCACATGGTAAGGGACTCCAAAGTGAGGGTGGGGGCGGGGGAAGGGTTGTGAAGATGCACAAGACCTGGAGAACTCCCTACCTGGATAACAAGCTGCTGAACAATCAAGAGTAGACTGAACTATCAAGAACCACAAAGAGTAAAGTGTTGTTTTATGCAATTAAGCCACCCCCATCGTAGGTGAGCTGAGAAACAAACTGTCAGCATTTTTCTAAAATGGACAGCTTTGTTTAGAAGACTCTGATTTTTAAAATCTGGTCCAATTTATGAGGGCAGAAGGTCATCTGATGCGCACTGTCAGGAAGAGCAGGGGTTCCAAACCTGTGGGCCAAGATCCCTGGTTATCACAAAATCTCCTTGACTCATTTTTTTTGGCGGGGGAGATATGGGTCTGTGACTGCATCAATGTGCTGAGCTCCCAATGAGGAGCTTTCTCTGCCAATGTAGATTAGCCACTGTTCTGCACCTTCCCGTCTTAGAGACCTGCCTGGGGCTCTGAGAGGTTAGGGAATCTGCCCAGGGTCACACAGCCTCTCTGTGTCAGAAGAAAGATGGAACTCTGGTCTTCTAGGTTTCAAGGCTGGCCCTCTATCTATTATACCATGCTGACTTTCTGTGACTCTGAATGTGAATCCACAATAAACAAACACACCTGCAGACTGAAACAACATGCCTTGAACATCTGTGAATCACTTCCACCACCTGTGACTTCACTGGGGTGATACTCCCTCTAAGGATCAGCGACCTAGAGCTGGAAGGGAGCTTAGAGGTCATCTGGTTCGGTCCCATTATTTTAGAGATGAGAACGCCCAGGGAATGTGAGTGACTTGCCCAAAGTCACTCAGGTAATAAGTGGTTGGGACAGAATCCAGCATTCTTTTCACTGCACAATTCCTCTGTGATTTCATTCTCACCCTAGAGAATAAAGTGCTGTGAGACCTCTAATCAATACAAATTGATCAGCAGAGCCATTAGAGGGCTTCTTGTAGAAGCTGACTCCTAAGAATTATTTGAAATATCTCGACAGAAAATACCAGACTTGGTCAAAAGCAAGAGAAAAGAATGTTTCCAGATTGTGTTTCTTCTGGCATAAACCATTAAATGTTTCAATGGTTGCAAAGTATTATCTAAGGACCACTTCATTCCTGGAGGTGAGAAAGATTCAGATGAAGGACTTTGTGAATTAGTATTTGACAGGCTATCAAACTATATTCTGTTCTTATTCCCAGAGGTTGAATTATGAGTTGTTCATTTTAATGAAAGTTTGGAATTTCCATTGTCCAGGATCTATGATTTTATGTAGCTGGTGACTCCCCTGATGCGGATCACAGCCCCATCACTGTTGTGGCTGGTGGTCAACCTTCTGGGCATGGGCCTCTCCACATTTGTTGAGGCTGGTCCTCAGGCAACAGATACACAGTTCTTGGGTAGGCACAGAATTTTCCCCTTGGTTATTTAAATTATTTACTTCCTAGTATTATAAAAGAGCATAGTGCTCCCTTGTCCTAAAATAGATTAATTTAAACTGAACCATTACAAAAAATGTCCATTTTCATTTGACCAATGGAGCCAATGATGGACAGATGTCTCCATTATTATTTATGTGGAATTTTATAAAATGCTCCTACAAATAACCCTATAAGGTGGCTTAGGATAATCACAGCGACTGGAAATGAAAGAGTACTCAATAAGCCCCTATTCTCCTACCTTTTCTAGGCTCACCTCTGTTCACTACATCTAGGCTCTCCAGTGTTAGCTCTAAGACAGGACTAAATAAAGGATGGACCTTAGGTGAAATTTTCAGAAGGTTCCCCTTTTCATCTATTAAGGTAGGTGGTTTCACGCATTGAAATATCTGTATTTCAAGCAAGAGTGGAAAGGCAAGCCTGAACATGCAGTCAGGAAAATCTGGGTCCTATTTTGAGACTTGCAGGCTGTATGACCCTGGGTAAGTCATTGATCTCCAAGTGCTCCAGGTAGCTCTCTCAGACTCCACGTTGTAGAGTAGGTGCTGATTTGCACTAGTAGAGGGAGTTTCTTCATTGGGAGCTCCCTATTCCAATGATATCATTAAGAAAGGGCTGCTGAACCACTTTCCAGCTACAAAGAAGTCCCTGCCAATGGATGCACAGGAGGTGGAGTTGGAAGGGCTGATGTAAAGTTCACCTAGTTGGAACATCCCATTTTACATCTGAAGGAACTGAGGCACAGAGATTTGGAACAACATGTGCGAAGTCACACAGCTGAAATTTTCGCATTCCTCTTCCCAATAACCAGGCCCCCTTTTTCTGCCCCCACTCCCCATCATGCATGGGTATTGAGTTTACTGAAAGGGAGAACAAGTACAGACAGGGGTGGGTGCTTTTTCTGTACTGCACTGTGAACTAAAGGATGAAAAAGGGAATCCGCCTGTAGAGATTACAGAAACACGCCTGAAATACTGGGGTATATCATCTTGCCTCCTATGAATCAATTTTTGTCAAAAGCTCTTACTGAGCTCATTGATCTCTAGTGGCCATGCCTCCCTAGCTCTTCAGAGACACTGTGACCCACAGATCATCCCACTACCAAGGCATGCGAACTAGTTTGTAGATAATGAAGATATAACTTGTCATGTATTTGGATTGGTACTGTTTCCCCAGATAAGGAAAATGAACCACAGAGAGGTCATGTAATTTGGCCAAGGATACAGGGCAAGTCAAGGACTGATGGTGCTGGGGGTGAGGTCAAAGGGCATTCATTCCCATCCACTGCTTAGAAAAAAAGCCAAACTACCTCCCAGTAGCTGCTTGCTATTAGAGTTCTTTTGACATTGATGACTACATCATGGAAGGTGCCTGCAATTTCAAGAATAAAAGAGGTCATGACTACAAACAATGTCCTGTTTTAGAGGCAGCTCAGGCTGTCTCTGGAGAACCAAAGGCCAGTAGATGACTTGAACTAAGGCATTCTGAGAGGCAAGAGGACTAAAGCCAATTGGGTGTTCATGCTAAGTCTGGCACCAATATGGTAAGCCCCAGGGAGGCCTCCTAAGGAGGGTCTCCTCCTGGCAGGCTTCTGCACAGAGCAGGAGTAGGACTGGGGCTGTGAGTGACCAATGAACTTCTAGCAAGAGTGAGATGGGGAGATGCAATCTCAAAAAACCAAACCAAATTAAAAAAAAAAGGCAATGTGGCATTTATGGGTAGAACGTTGGACTTGGAGTGAGGAAGAACTTGACTCAAATTCCATCTCTGGCTTCAGTTTACCTGTTCACACAATGGCAATAATAATATCTGTAGTATCTACCTCAAAGGGCTATTGCGAGGCTACAAAGAGATAATATAAGTAACGTATGATGCCTCCATAGCTCTTCAATGATACTGTGACCCACAGGCTATCTCACTACCAAGGCATGTGAGCTAGCTTGGATATAATGAAGACATAATAATTATTGTTAAGTGAATTACTGTTAAGTCAGTTTGCCTTTAGTAGAATTGGATTTGGAATCAAGAAGACCTATGTTCAAATCCTGTCTCAGACATGTACTAGCTATGTAACGCTGGACAAGTCACTTAAACTGTCTCAATATCATTTTCCTTATCGTGTGAGGCTCCTATGACATGATGCATGAAAAAAGGCATTGCAAACCTTAAAGTATTATACAAATGCCAGTTCCCATTATTATTATCCTTCAAACTAAACTTCAGAAGGCCTATGATGAAATCAGAACCTCTTTTGAGACTAGAAAAGTAAATCTTTTTGAGTGAGGCGTAATGAGAATCTCTGACAAAAATGGCTTCATAAAAAGTGAGAATAACTTTACCCTCCAGCCTTCTCATCTCCATAACTCTTATCAGGAGATTCTTGAGGATTCTCTTTTTTATGTATTCAATGGATGGGATACTCAAAGTGTAAGTAAGTAAGCACTTTGTAATGTATTTGCCCTCAGATGTATATATGATCTGTTCTCAAATTTCTTCCATGAATCATTGAATCATCTAAAGAGGCAAGTGGAGAAGGAAAGAGGAGAGAAGAAAACAAATTTCTTCAGCTTTATGCAAGCTGTTTTGCAAATGGAGGATTTTCTTGACACCTCCCACCTTCCAAGTCCATTTCCTAGTGGAAGCAATTGGGTGTGGTTGGTCCAATTACTACTCAGCAATCATGACTGACTGGTCCTCTCTGTAGCCAACCTCTTTCTTGTTCACCATAGCAGTGGGAGGTAAGAGGAGGCAAGGTAATGCGTGAGTGGCTGCCAGTGGAGGAGATGGGAAGAAAAAACCAAAAGAAATATACTATTTCAATCAAAGTCTGAAATTTGTAGAAGTGGTTTTGGTCTCAATATAGTAAAAATATTTATCCAAGAAACTCCTACTCGGGTGTGAACATCCTACTTCTAGTGGGATTTTGTTTGGCAAAGTACTGTGAAAGAGTGGAAGCTAATACAGAACACGTCTATAAACAAATTTATTTATTCAGTACAGATTGACACGTTCACTCAAGTATTCCAGCGATTACACATGTAAAACTATTTCCTACAGTGGTTTCCTTTTGTGATTTTGCTAATTTATTCAATCTAGACCATTTTCATGCATTGACTGTTATAAGTCATTTAGCCACCCAGGCTGAAATGAGCACATGGAGAATATAGGCCCTCACTTTCATTTTTTGGTGTAAACACACTTATATGGCATCATCAAAGATTGAGGTTCTTCCTAACAGCTAAGTTAAGACAGCAAAATCTTAAAAATTATGCTATAAAGGCAAACCTTCCATGGTTGATTAAGAAGCAATATTTCAGGGGGTAAGTTATAGTTCTATGCAACATACTTTTCATTCATTTCATTAATACTACATAAAACTGTGGTTTGAAGAATTTAACTTTTAACAAAATTATTTTCCTTTTAAAATTCAGGCCCGGTTTAGAATTTATAGCATGATTTGACTTTCAGAAATCTGAAGTTCACACATTTCAGAAATACATTGATCACCTAATACCTGCAATATAAATATTTCTTTATACTTAGATTTTTCTCAGAAAAGCTCAAGGGGTATTAAACCTATTAACATAAGTTACCATAAAGGTAATGTTTTTAATGAATGTTTTTCAGGATTGCATATTTTTATACTTTCTTACCATAACAACAGTAAATATAATGTTAATCTTGTAGCATGATGCTGTGGAATGATTGTAATTTTCGGTTTGATTCATGAATAGAAATATAGGTATGCAAAGGCGGTCTGGCCAGTTCAATTTAATTCCATACGTATTTATGAAGTGCCTAATATGGGTGAAGCACGCTATTGTTAGGGAAAAAAATGTACAATGTAAAGAGGACTAGTTTTAGAATGAGAGGACCCCAAGTTCAAATTCTACCTCTGACACTGCCTATGTGATTTTTGGGCAAGTCATGTGACACCCAGTGGAACTCAGCTTCACTGTCTGTAAAAAGAGGTGATTGGAACAGATAGTCTCTGAAGTCCTGTCCAGTCCAAGATCTATGATCCTATGATCAAGAAGGGAGAAACGCCATGGTCATAAATAACTATGACAACACACCATGCGGTCAAAGTGACGGAACATGAATCCCAAGGAGCATGCCAGCAGGGTGCCGGACCCAAGACAAGCAGTAAAACAAACAGACCAACCAAGCAACGCTTGTAAGCTATAAGGTCTTGGACAGCTGAGGATTTGGTGACAACAGCTAGTTTCTAATAAAAAAACACCTTACTGCTAGTTGGTGCAGTAGATAGAGCACTGGGCTTGGAGTCAGGAAGACTCATCCTCCTGAGTTCAAATTCAGCCTCGGACACTTACTAGCTATGTGACCCTGGTTAGGTCACTTCACTCTACTTGCCTCAGTTTCCTCATCTGTAAAATAAGCTGGAGAAGGAAATGGCAAAGCGCTCCAGCAACTCTGCCAAGAAAACCCCAAAATTCCAGGAAGAATTGGACACGACTCAACAACAACAACAACAACAGTAACAACCACCCTGCTATTTCAAAGTTGATTGACAGACACAAGACAGAACTATGGGGCAGATGCAGCCAATAGGAATAAAGCAACCACACATAAAAACATTTGAGACACAGTTTATCCTCAAGGGAAGATGGCAACTGTTCTCTAATGACATCAATAGATGGGAGTTAACTCAAGTAGTTTATATTTATTCTATAAAGAATAAACTTTCTTTTGCCCTCTTTTTCATTTTCTCTTCCTTTTTTAGTTTATTGATGGAGTTCCTAAGCAGTTGAATTATTCTACCTTGGAAGAGGCTAGATTTCTCTAATGTCTGTATCTCACAAGGGGTTGGAAGTTCCCACTGCTGCACACATATACAGCATCTTTAGCTGGGTCTTACAGAAGGTCATCTATCCATTTGATAAGTATTGGAAATAGTAATTACTTCATTTTTGTTACCTTTAAATCTTTTGGGAGAAAGGTAGCAGTACATTTGGGGGATTCATTAAGAATACTGATTTGGGTATCACAACACAATTAGGAATATAAGCAATTCCTTCACAGGTGACCTCAAAGCCCAATACCCACCCTAGGTGACCTGCCACCGCTCCATTTTTAAGAAGTCATACAGAAATTATTAGTCATAAGACCTAATGTAAACCACTTCTCTTTCAAAAGCAGACACTGGGAATTTTAGTAACTGCTGAAAACACTGGTTCCTGCATTTTTAATGTCTCTTCAAAAGTACCTTGGGTTTAAAATTCAATGTGCATTGCCACTTAAAATATATGTCTGCTTCCCCTATAAAAACAGGTAACCGGCTACAGATCATCTTTTCCCTCTGGTATCAGTTTAATAATAAACCTGTCAAGCTATGAAATCATGTGGTTGATCAGTACTGCAGCACCACTCTGCTATTATTTAAGGAGAAGGGAATGAACGGCGAGAGACAGATTACCTCATTATAAATCATTCAAGGGCTTTTCATTATGTCATGGTCCTTATTTAAAAAAAAATTATACACATAAAATACTTAGATGATATATGGAGATAAGAAAAATCATTTTCTCAGAATGCCAGTGATGTAAGAGCAGTTGGATTGTGTGTGTGCTGACACCAGGCTAGTGTGATGAGCATGTGGTGACAGACAGGCACATTCATCATGCTTCCTGTGGGATAAGAGTGGAAGGTTTATCACATTACAGTGTGGGAGCACAAGGTTACTCCGCTGACTATGGGTGAATGGTTAGATTTCATACATTAATCACGCTAGGAGCTAAATGACTTCACTTGCTATGTTGTAGGGACATCACGAGCAGTGCACATAAGGCTAGCAACGACAGCCTGGAGCTATGTGCCCAATGAAAAGGATGCTGTAGAAATGGAAATTCAAACAACTCTGAGGTTTCAGCTCACTTAGATTGGCAAAGATGGCAAAATACGACAACAGTAGATGTTGATGGGGCTGTGCGAAGACATGGTCACTAATGACACTGTTGGTGAAATGACTGGTCCAACTGGTCTAGGAAACAATTTGAAATTATATCAGAAAAACTAAACTGTATTTATCCTTTGACTTCCTGATACCACTCAAATGTATATTCCCTTGGAAGTCAATGACAGAAAGAAAAGACCTCACATATACCAAAATATTTCTGGGAGCATCTTTGGGGGTAGCAAAGAAGCTGAAGCAAAACATGGAATGGCCAAGCCAAGGGTGACACATAAATGGGCATAATCGAGCCCTTAGGAATGCTAAAAATGAGGAACTCTGAGAAATCTGGGAATGTTCATATGAACTAAAGCAGCCCAAAGCAAGCAGAACCAGGAGGACGATTTACACAATGATCGAAGGGAAACAATTTTGAAGCACTTCAGAACTCTGAACAATTCAGTGATGAATCATAATAATTCAGAGGCAACTGGTGGCAGAGTGGATAGAGCACCAGGCCTAGAGTCAGGAAGCCCTCAGTTCAAATCCAGCCATAGACATCTCCTAACTGTGTGACCCTAGGCATGTCACTTGATTGCTGTTTGCCTCAGTTTCCTCAACTATAAAATGGAGAGAATAACAACACCCACTTCCCAGGGTTGTTGTGACGATTACATGAGATATTTGTAAAAAGCACTTGGCACAGTGCCTGGTCACATAGTAGATACTATGCTAGCTAATACTATCATTATTATTCGTAAAAAGCACTTGGCACAGTGTCCAGCACATAGGTGCTATATAAATGTTTATTCCCTTCCCTTCACAAGACATCACAGACAGGTGTTAGAGGAGAGGTGCAAATTGAAGCATATGTTGTCTGACATGGGTAATATGTTTGCTTAATTTTGTTTCTTATGCAAGGGAGGATTCTACTGAGAAGGGAGTTACTGGTAAGTGACAGGGATGGAACAGAAAGAACATCGCTATAAACATTTCTACAAGATATTATCAATGTCATTTTGAAAATAATTCCAGATAGACATTTGGATAACGTAGCTATTCCCTTTCAATGCCATGGGCTCTGAAACACCAAAACATAGAGACTGTATACTAGATCTGGAGCTGAGGAACCTGGCTTTGAATCCCAACTCTGCTACTTGTAACCTGTGTGACCTTGAGAAAATGATCTTACCTCTATTGGCTTCAGTTTCCTCATCTATAAAGCAAGGATATTAGGCTGACATCATGAGATCATAGATACAAAACCGAAAGGGACCACTGAGGCCATCTAGTCTAATTCTCTCAAGTTATAGATGGAGAAACAGAGGTCCAAGGAGACTAAACGACTTGTTCAAGGTCACAGAGGTAGTAAGCATCAGAGACAGCATTTGAACCTAGGTCATTTGACCCAGAGTTAGTGTTCATTCCATCGTGCTACAATGACTCCATGCTAATCTCCAAGGTTCTTTTCAGTTCTGTCTTCTAATTGATTATCACATAATTTTAGAGGTCAAAGAAATCTTAGAGATCATTTAGTCACACTTCCTTAATTTTGCAGATGAGGAAATTGAGACCCAGTGAGTTAAACTGGGTTTGGAACACAGGGCTGCTGATGCTAAGGGGACCCTTTATAGCAGTGATCTTCTAAGTGGTACCTGGCAAGACAGGTTGTCTCTTACCCACCCTGTGATGGTCATTTGTTTGCCCTGTCTCCGATATAACCACAACTACCCTTCACCCATTGCAGTCTAACGCTCTCCCCAATTTTGTACTGTTTCTGTGCAAGTTTCGAAACTTTCCCCTTCTGAGATGGGTGTCAGCCCCCCAGGGAGTTCTAACCTAACCAGGTATCCATAGCATCAGCCACACAGGCACCAGTGG
The DNA here is from genome assembly GCF_900497805.2 of Vombatus ursinus. Classification (NCBI taxonomy): domain Eukaryota; kingdom Metazoa; phylum Chordata; class Mammalia; order Diprotodontia; family Vombatidae; genus Vombatus; species Vombatus ursinus. The sequence goes on along the minus strand of NW_020954604.1, from coordinate 8,807,923 downwards.
GAAAATATACCTCTTCTCCCCCAGCTCAGCCACCATGTAAAAAATTAATGACACGGGTTCATGATAAAAAAATGTGGAGACCACTATTTAACTAATAACAATAAACTTGAGTGATGCATTGCCAGGAATTGACTAGCAGGCCTTTAAAGTCTCCAGGTCACTGTCATCTTTTTTGATCAGTTATCTGAGGTCATGTTTTCACTAGAAAGTTCCCTAGATTAGTAAAATTATTTGATTTTCAGTATAAATATTTCTTAAGTTGTCCCTTCCCCCTACTGGGGCCAAGGTTTAGTATAAACATTTGTGAATGTGTATGCTAGTTGTAGGCTGGGCCTCTGGAGAATCTCGCTGGGGGTAATCTGTAAGCTAGATCTCACAGAACCAAATGACCAATAGAGGCTGTACCATACCATGTTTCTTCCCCCAACTGCCCTCCCCTCTCCCCTCAGACCCTCAGGCCCTGAAATCTTTTCACAGATTTCAGGTAGTTCTGAAGAACTACCCACCACTATAATGACACATGATGCTGCTGGTTTTAGAAAAACAGTTCTCCTTCCCAGAAAACCCCAGTCCTGTCTTTCTCACCACCTCGGCCTCCTCATGTGCAGCTACAGCTACAACTACAGCTGTGGAAACCAGTGTCCTTCCCTACAACTCCATGCCAAATGCTACTGCTGGTTTGAAGTTGCTGGTGTTCACTGGTCTCTCAAAGGACCAACTTCCCAAACACTCCCACAAACTAACCACAGAGATAGTGAGGTCAGAAGCAGTGCAGACAAGAAAGAGAGAGAGAGAGACAGAGAGAGAGAGAGACAGAGACAGAGACAGAGAGACAGAGACAGAGAGACAGAGAGACAGAGACAGAGAGAGAAACAGAGAGACAAAGAAAGAAACAGAGACAGACAGAGAGAGACAGAAAGATAGGAAAATAGGAGACACAGAAGAGGAGAGCAGAAAGAGAGAGAGAGATGAGAGGAGAAAAGAAAATTGAGAGAGAGAGAGAGAAGAAGAAGAAGCAGAAGAAAAAGGAGGAGGAGAGACAGAAGAGAGACAGAAAAGAGACAGACAGACAGACAAAGAATAGGGGGTGGGGAGGGAGGGGTGGTAAGAGCCTTCCAAGAAATATGCCATAAAGAATAGGAAAAAGAAACAAAGGAATCTTTTAGGAGGGAGGAACTGGAGAAATAGGAGGTGATATTGAAGATAGTGATGTACACTGGGGAGAAACTGAACAGGATTCTTAACAATGAGAAAAGGAAGTCTGGACTTTCTGAAGATTTGAAACTTTTCAACCATTTCTTTAAGAGGGAGGATGGAAAGAAGAGGTAGCTGAGAACAATAAAGAATGACTTTCGATTTCAAAGCTAGAGTTTGGCCTTACAGTAGCTCTTAATTTCTTGGCTTCTGTGTGCTTAAAAACAGAGCCCTAAAAATCACATAAACGTGTCTTGTTCTTGGTAATTGACATTAACGACCAGACTGTATCACAGGCATAAATCAGGACAGTGCTGTGGAAACTAGAGCTCTACCTAGTGCCACAATGAAAGTCTAATGCTTTGTTCCTTGCATTTTATTTTGGGGAACAAACTAGCCACCATATACTTTTCCAATTGCTGATACAGTCATTTTGCCAGGCATAAAAATGCTACTGTCTTTCTTGCGGGGAAGATTATTTTGGAATTTCTGTAAATGACTTGGGACTAGTCTGGTCACAATCAAAATCCCTGTGAGTTAAAGGAAATCAACAGTGATTGGTTGTAACAACTTAGATTAGCCGTTACATAAATATTTACTAAATGAGCACAGAGATTGAGAAAATAACATTCAAACTCATGTTTAGACATTACCTTTTGCTACTTGACTCAGAATGGGAGTTGCCATGTGACTAGACAGAAACACATTTTCATATGGACTCAGAATAACAAATTTCTGAAATAGTCACAGAATTCTTTTATTCCTCCCCCCACCCCCCTTTCCCCTTTCAGGGCACAGAAGTTGCTGCTTTAATTTGATGGGACCAGACAGGTATTAGTATAAATCTCTACAGATTACTGATAAAGAGCTAACCTAAGGATTGCAGATTCCATCTAACGGTACATGGGAAGGAGAAGGAGATTGTGCCTTTTAACACATTGCTAGAAATAATTTTGGAAAAATATGTTCATATCTAGTTTACAGGAGAAAAGAAATAACAGCTCGGTGTGTGTGTGTGTGTGTGTGTGTGTGTGTGTGTGTGTGTGTGAGATGGGCGGGAGAGGGGGGATGGGGGATGGGGAGAGGGAGAGAGGGAGAGGGAGAGAGAAAGACAGAGAGAGAGAGAGAGAGAGAGAAAGACTTGTCATGTAAATGTTCTCCAAATGAAATACTAGAAATGTTCTTTTTCCAGTTAGGATTTTCCTAGCAGTTGGCTTCTTTGTCAATCATAATTCAAAAGAAGTTTCCCCTCCTACCCCCACCTCCATTCCTGCCCAAATGGAGGCCTCCAGCTTTCTTTTTCTTTTGTGATCAACAGTTTGAGCTGTAACTACTCTCCTTAGTATCTCTATAGGTTCCTTTAGTAATGCCTGTAGCAAGCTTGTAAGTAACCTTCCAATCTGCTTCCAGTTTCTGCATGTATTTAATCAACTTTACAACAAAAGGTAAGCTTAAAACATAAAGGCATCAATGGCAACTTATTGGTAACTCACAATATAACCCCTTCCGACCTTCTGATGATGTAATCACTAATGTGAATATACACATCCTTATGGCTCTAATCACAAAGACAGCTAGGTGTTACAGGGCAGTCATTTAACCTCTGCATGGCTGAGGGAACTCCCTGAGATTTCTCTACTAAGACACAGACAGATTGCACTTGCCTTGGAGGTGGAAAGACTTCCCATACTGGGACTTCCCCCTGCCACAAAATCAAAGATCTTTGTATTTGCATATCGCTATAGGTGTCATATCTGCAGATCCTCCTAGCTAAGTCACAGCTTTTCATATCCATTTAACATATTTAAATGGATCACATTCACGCCTCCCCCCCCTTTTTTTTTAGGCAATTGGGGTTAAGTGACTTGCCGAGGGTCCTCCTTTTTGATATATACATTTTAAAACCAACAGTATAGGTCCTGAAAAGAGTCCTGGACAAGGAGGAATCGCAAGCCCTGAATTCTCCTCTGAGTGGAGTCAGGGATAGCAGTATATATGTTTTATTTTTCCATCATCACAATTGTCACTATGGTGAGACCATTCTGGCATTTTTCTAGGCCATTGCTAAAGTAGCTAACTGCTTAGGACCTTCTTCCTCCCTCCATTAGATTGTATTTAGTGTACTTGGTATTTAACCTCTCTCTCTCTCTCTCTCTCTCTCTCTCTCTCTCTATATATATATATGCACACACACACACACACAAATACTCTCCCTCTCTTTTGCCAATCCCCCACCCCTTGAGAAGGCAAGCACTATTATTGATTATACATGTGAATCATGCAAAGTTCATTTCCATATTAGCCATGCTATAAAAGAAAACACTCAAAAAACCCCAAGAAAAATAAAGTAAAAAAAAAAAGTATAATGCTTGTTGATTGATGCATTGCCTAGAAAAGGGTTGGAATTGGTGGAAACATAAACCACCAAATGAAAGAGAACTATTATTTTCTTAAGCCAAGGGTAAAGTGCTTGAAAAAGAATATGGAAGGTAGAAGCTTGGGGAATTTGGGTTCTTGCTATATCAGGGGCAATTAAACCCAGAGGTTAGCCGCCAATGCTATCAGTGCCACCTAATGCAACAGGTGGGAGCTCTACCATGCCCCTTCCTATGTTCTCTTTTCTCTCTTCCTCCTAATCCCCTTCTGCTGTATGGATCTCCTTGCAAATTCCTTTTCTTTATCAGCATCTCTCTCTCTTTTTTTCTTCCTCTGTTTCTATAGAAGTCCTATCCTCATGCCTCATTGTAGCAAGGAAGCAACTGGCTCTGGGTTCTAGAAGGCAAAGCACGAGGTTGGGTTTCCAGCGCTAGAAAGGTTTTGTGTACAGGCTTAGGGATACACTTAATAAGTATTACTGTTGCTATAATCAGCCTAATACAGCCTAGAGAATCTCATCACTAGATTGGCAACAGGGTGAGGATTTTTTTTTTTGGCCACAGTAATGCTGAAAGATCATCTACTAAGTCATAGAGGGGTCACCATCTTGATTGGGGGAGGGAATGCCAACACTGACCAAAGTACACATCCCTGAAATGTTTATGAAGTATTGCCATGCTCTTGCTTTGGGTCTTTCACCATTACTACTGGAAGTACTCAAGACTAAAGAATTCACTAATGCCTGATTGTTGTGTCATCATGTTTTTTTAAGGCTTATTTTTTAGAAATAGGAGCGAATCAACCTTACTTAAGGACATCTGAGTTCTAGGGGCTAAACAGAGTTTTGATTAGAATATTTTGAATCTTGGTGTTAGAAACAATAGCATTCATTCAGTTATGATACTCATAGGACCAATACTGCCAATTCAAATTAAGTTGTACAGTTGTGGGTCTCTCTTGATAGTCTTAGAGTCTGAAAAATGAATGATCAATTATTGCTGCTACATCAGATGTACTTATTAAAGCAGTCAGGTTGTTTCAACTTCCTGAAGTTCCTTCCCCCTCTTCCATTTCTGCACCTATGATTTCTTTGAATTCTCTTTGTTGAAAATATGACCTGAACATTGCAGGTATGACTCCCAACCCATTCATGCCTTCTCATCTTATGTAATTCTTGTCTGTATTTTCCCATAAATCTTTGATAGAGGACCTGCCCAGGATGCTGGAGACCTTTCCCAGAGTCTTTTAACATCTCACAAACACTGGTCCAACATCTGGGTTGTCCATCTGCTATTCCTTGTTCTCACTTTAGGACTGGTCCAACTTTTTTCCCCAGTCAGTCTTTCATGATGTCTTTTACACCACTGAATGCATGTAAGTCATCAATAGTTATGTGTTTCAGCCTATCTGTAATCCTTATATATCTTTCGATTGCCCTTTAGGTCATCTGCAATTTTAAATTTAGTTAGATCATCTATTCCATGATTTGCAGTCATGTGGTATGACCAAGAGAATAGTGATGTTAAAAAGATGAGCTTTGGCATCAGTGAGTGTCCCACGAAATAGTGACAAAATGAATTGAGATACAACAGTTTATATTTTTTGCTTTAAATCTCAATTCAACTGATAATAGAGAACAGATTCCAGTTGGTAAGAAACCAAGGACTCCCCATAGAAAAGTAACTGGTTGAGTATGACTCAATCTGGGTTTGTTTTACTTTTCAGGGTTCAAAGCTCAAAACATTAGCTGGCAAGTGGAATCATGGATTACAAAGATGTGGACTAGTGAGATAATCTGTTTGAACTATGACCTGGGGGCACAGCAGCAAAGTCCAGGAAAACAATTTTGATATCAGCCCAGGAAAAGAGTCGGTTCAGTAAGCCTCTTGTTAGTGGGATCAGCTTAATCTGTGGCAAGCCTAGATGTAATTAGCACATGGCTGGAGAGAGATTCATCTCAGGATGATGGCCTCAGAAATCAGAGAGGGCACACTTTTTCCTCATGAAAGGCTCCTCAGACCTTTCTGCATTAAGGTTCTCCACCAGCCTACTCCTGTATATGGCACAACCACTTCTAGGCTGCCACTTGCAGAGTCCATCCAAATGACACCTCTCTGCTGGGGCCCACCTTCCTCTTCAAGCTGCATGGTAGCAAGGATCACAGTCTCTGGGGGTGGGGGTGGGATAGACTACTCCTTGTAGTGTAACTACAGCTGCATTTGGACAGTCCTCAGTGCTGCAGCGATACCTAACCTCTGTTTTTTACCCTATACAAAAAATTTCCTAGTTAAGGCTCTGGCAGTAAATTTTATGATCTTTGTGAGTTGCTGCTATGTGGTTCTAATGATGGGTGGTTGTGAGTCAAGTTGGTGCGGCCATTGCTTTCATCTAACTTGCCCCTGATTATGCAGACCTGGATGTGGGCTCACAAGAAAAAAGCTCAGCGTGCCTATAGAATCTGCTCTGAAGGCAAACATGAAAGTGGATGGACAGAGGGAAGCATACGTGCACAAACTTTTATCCTCTTGCCTAGAAAACCAGTCACAAAGAATACAGAAATAGATGAAAGTGAGTATGTCACATGAAACACAGTTTATAAAAAAAAAAAAACTATAAGGAAATGAAAATCCCTGGTCATGGCATATTTACCAGATGGATGATCTGAAGCATAATGATGGAGAGCATATGTTTATACCTTTAGAGCAGCAAATTCATAGTGTTAGTAATTTGTCCAGCTGTGGGAGAAGACAGTTGTTATCTTAGCATAAGTTTCTAAGCACAAGTTCCCCAACACACCTGGCCTAAGGACCACCACTGGTGGAAATTTGGAGCAACTTACATATTCCAATTCCTCTTCAGATATTCAGAGGTGGGGAGTGGAGGAGAGGCCAAGAACTAGGGAGAGATGATGACTAAAATCTGTTAAAAACTAACATCATTTAATAAGGAGTGACTTCCAAAAAACACGGTCAACAGAATGCAAAAATTCATGCATGTATGCCCAGAATGAAGTTTGAACAAAAATGATTTAAAGACGTTTAAACTTCAGCAATAAAATAAAATATGTAGTACCCTGACTTTGAGTCATTTCCTCACCTCTTTCTCCATTCCCACCCACTGCTACCTTCTGTTTCCCTTGTTTCTTTCCCTCATTCTTACATAGATTCCCTGGAGGTGCTTTAAAGGGACAGACACTTCGTTACATATATTATGCAGGTCAGTTCCAGAAATGTTTTTTGAATTAAGATGGTTTATTTAAAGCAATAAGAAGCTGCCACAGAATAGCCAAAATTATAGATATTAGAGACGGAAAAGACCTATTAGATCATTGAGACTGTCCCTCAGGACTAGTGCCGGAGAAGCAATCGAAATAAAACTATCTGCTCGCTCCAAATCCTCTCCTGAGTTAGCAAGACTAAATATACTCCTACAGGAATCAGACTTGGAAGGTCATGACTGAACTGTAAAACTTATTTCAATTTTTCTTGCTGTTTTGGCAGTCATTGTCTGGGGACACTAAGCGTAGTCTAAAACTTATGAATAGGCTTCCCACAATGCTGCTTCTTTGGAGGGAAAGGTAAATATGAAGATATCTAGCTGCTGTCAAGTCACAGCTTTTTTGCTCATCTCATAGGAGGACCAGAATGCTACGAGACTTAAGAGTCTATACTCTATTAACTCATTTCCTGGTACATTTCACATTGCTGCCAAGACATCCTTGCATGTAACCTGCCCCTGAAGACCAAGCCACACTAGAAAGGGGCCAGCCAGAATGGGAAATCTAAGAGCTGCAGGGAATAGGAAGTGAAACACAGTGCTGGGGGTTGGTTCTCTGAGGATTCTGGAATGTAGAAAAGGGTTCTATGTCGAGTGGCACATGATTGTGTGGAAGTTTATAACCACAAAGTTATCCCAGAGATCAATTTAAAAAGTAGATCTTTTGAAGGAATTTTCTCTGGAAAAAAAAATTAGGTTGAAAGATGCTTCAAAATGCTTCAGATAGGAATTAAAACTTAAAGGAAATTATGTCAATTTTCAAGTACATTACTAATCTACACTCCTGATGTTTTTCATAGAAAGGCAAAATTAAGCTCTTTCCTTTCCAGGATTTTGACAAAGAAAAAACATATATTCTCAACAATCATCATAACAGGATCCCCAACCCCAAATTAGTCAACTTGAATAAAATATGCAAAAAGGACCATAGATTTAGAGGTGAAAGAAACCTTGGCCCTTATCTGGTACAACCCCCTAATTTTAGAAATGATACTTACAAAAATGTGTGTGTGTGTGTGTGTGTGTGTGTATGAGAGTGTATGTATGTATGTTCATCTGGATCCTCCTGGGATGAAATTATGGCAAGAGGTTTAGTGGCAAACTCTCAAATCACAACCTAATGGGATTTTTATATGTTATTCCTGGGTTTTATGAAAACCCAACTACTGACAAAGTGGATCAAAAATTTCTATCCTAGTTTGTTTCCTGTGAATATAAAAATGGGGGTGGGGAGGGCACAAAGTATACTGAGAAATTTATTCTTAGGCGTACGTGAGTTAAGGAGAATTAGGCCAAGAGGTTGTGAGTTTAGATCTAATCCTAACCCTCACCTTAGAGAAGAAAAGATTGAAAAACAGTGGGCAACTCAGCTAAGCTTCAATACACTAATCTGGGAAGTCTTTTGATCCGTAATGCAGTGCTTCTCTTTGTCCAAGAGTAAACGATTTTTGGAATTCTCTGGTGACTTTATGGCCACGTTCACTTGGACTCACAAAGTTAGTATAAATTCCCCAAAGTTTAATGAGAGAGATGCTGCAGCTGCCAAGGGTGTACAGCAAGCCCTCCATTTCTAATTTTCCATGGAGGTAATGAGGGCATCCATGACATGGGGAATTCCCCCAGCTGACATGAATTTTGGTAAGCTGGAATGGGTTTACAGCTTGCATGCTCCTGTGTAACTTTTAAATGCAACAAGTAATATTCACATTCCTTGTCTAGCTCATGTCTCCTGCCACTGAACTCTTATTGCCTGAAACCTGAACCTCACCTCTCATCAGCTCTCTGCTCACATCTCATGAATCTCTGGTTTTGACCCTCTGTCCATTATGACATTGTCTCCTATCCCTGGGTCTTTTCAGCTAACCTACCAATATACCTAGCTCTTAGGATCAAGATTGTTCCACATTTCCAAATGTCATCTATTTGGAATTTCCCCCTTATCCTTCCCGCCCTGGGGAAAGAAGACTTGACCTGTACTATGGGCCCTGCCCAGTCTCAGTCCTCATACTATCAAGATGTAGGGCAGTATAGGAAAAAAAAAGACACCAATATAAGTAAAGAGGCTGGTGGCATCTGAACAGGTAGAATGAATTGGATTCACAGTCTAATGGAAACAACTAGGTATATTAATACCAGGATAAAGTGGATATAATCTGAGAGGGAAGACACTAAGATTAAGAAGGACTAAGAAGGGCTTCTTGTTAAGGGTGAGGCTTTAGCTGAGACTTGAAGGAAGCCAGGGAAGCCCAGAGGAGAAGATGAGGAGGAAGAGAGTTCTAGGTATGAGGGACAGCCAGTGAGAGCCTGCTACAGTCAACCCTCACTGCATGAAAAAGGACCGTATTTCATCCTCCTGATAATTCAAGTTTCATGATTATTACAGGGAATCAAACTTCAATCAGAGAACAACCAAGAGATAATATTAAGCACTGCTGCTGAGTCAGATCTACTAGGGTCATCAAAGTCGAAGCTAAAAATAAACAAACAAAAAATCATGCCGAAGCATGATGCCATTAAGTATCCCCAGTTTTGGTTATAAAATGCCAGTCAAATACTGGCCATCTACTATGACACAATATTTATTAAGATCCTACTATGTAAAGAAATTGAGGAAAAATGACACATATAAAAATACTTAAGGGGAGAGAACTCTTTATCCCAGTTCTGAATCTAGAATAGCTCAAGCCTTTTCTTCCCATTATCTGATCATGGTAAGACTACTCAAAAGCAGCAAAGCATTTACAACCAAAATGAATCTTGCTTAGTTTGACGACTGAAACCCTTCATCCTGTCTGCCACTACTCCTACTCAAGCTGATTGTCTTTTAATAGCTTCAATGAAGGTTGTTTAAGGAAATAATATACCACATCCTCAGTTCTCTAGGGAATAATATGGCCAATCCCAGAGGAAAGTAGGCCATAGCTGAATCTGCTACTTTATGAGTAAAACAGGAAGTTCAGACCCCTTTTATTGTACCTTTTTCATTTTTGAAAAGGTTCCCAAACAGTTCCAAGTCAAGTCAAAGTAAAGTTATTAATGTCAAGAAGCCAAGATCTTTCTCCATGGTTTGCTGAATGAGGAAGGAAGAAAACTGTTTGTACTCGGCTGTCCTCTGCTGCTTTGGCTTTAACCGATGAAGCAGAAAAGGCAGAGAGATGAATCAGTGAAAGGGGATGATGTTTATCTTTTGGCTCAATCTAAAATCACAACGTTCTGCTCTCAGCTCTAGCAGCCCAAAGTGGCTGTTGTATCTTTAAGACAGATAGTCTCTTCTCCTAGAGACGACAGACTAATTATAGTTCTTCTGCCAGAGGGAACTCACACATGCAAGCCATTATGTAAAATATAATTTTTTTTCTTTAAGAACGCTCAAGATCATTAGACATGGTTTCTTCAATGCTAGAAAATCAGGCCAAAAATGAAAATAAACAGTTTCAAGAATTTGCAACATAATTCCCTCATGAATTTATGGAAATATAGTAGAAGGCCCTAAAATGTGGTTTGACATTTCATACGGCGCTGTTTTTCTATTTTTCCAATTCTCTAACATTTGCCCTCTTGTCCTAGATCATTTCAGTTACACTGTATTTCATGGGTTTAAACTGCAACAGCTCTGGCTATTCCCAAATCCCGGAGCTTTGGGGGCGGGAGGGGACAGCTAATGAACAGCAGGAAGCAACCCAGGCACTTTCTTGTAAATTAAACAAACTCCTTGTAAATTAAGTTTGGTAACATAGGGGCACAAACGTACAGCCTTGGAAACGCGCTGGAACCTCTGACAAAGGCCATTCCACACACAGTCATGCTTTCCCTAATGACGGGCTATGCTAATTGAAAGCTAAGGTGATGATTCTGTTGATTTAACAGTTCAACATGGTGCTCTTATAAAGGATAATGAAGTCTGCAATAAATAAGTCATGGGAATGTCGGCATTCATGTGAATAACATTAGAGGCATTCTTGTAAGGGGAAAAGAAATATATTTCAAATCCGCAGCATCCATATCATAAAGCCAATAACAAACAGGTCGCCAGGCCTCATAATTCACGTCAATAAGTATTGATTAAGCATCTTTATATTTAAGGTACTGTTTTAAATGTTGGAAAGAGAATCAAGTAAAACCAAACGGTTCTGGCCCGCTACGAGATTACAATCTACTTCGGGATAATAAGAATTTCTCTTTCCATAATGCTTTCAATTGACAAAATGTTTCCCTCACAATAACCCCCTAAGATGAACTGTATATTCTCATTTTTAAAGGATTTTAAAGGATTTTAAAAGATTTAGAGCTGGAAGGGCTCTTAGAGATTTTCTAGTCTAACTCCTTAATTTTACAGATGAGCAAACTGAGACCCAGTGAGATTATGGTACATTTTAAGTATTATCTCATAGAGGGATTGGGATGGTGGGAAGAAGAAATAACATTTATTAAACCGATATCTGTTAAGTGCAATTCTCATTGTCTCCATCCCTGATCAAGAAATTTCAGTGATTCCCTATTACCTCTGGGCTAAAATGACAACACTTGCAACACTTAAATCCTTTCCCAGCTTGCTCCACGCTTAACCTTCCTGATTTCAATGGTCCCCTTGCTCTTCTGTGTACATACCACTCCCTCTCCTGCCTCCATGAGGACCTTTGTAAAGCTGCCTCCCATGCCCGGAATGCTCTCCCTCCTCCCTTCTGCCTCTTGGGATTCCTAGCTCCCTCAAGACTCAGTTTAAGCTACTTCCTCCTACATGAGCCCCTTCCTGACCTGTCTCCTGCACCTTGTTAGTGTTCTAAACCCTCCCTGAAATTACTTAATATTCAATTGGAAATATATGTATTTGGGAGACAATGTAATTGGAAATATATGTATTTTTTGGGAGATATAGTGGAGTAGTTGAAAAGAGCCATCCTCAGAGTCAGGAAGCCCTGGGTTCCTATCTTTCCTTTAACACAGGCTGGCTGTGGGACTTTGATCATGTTATTTAACCTCTAATTAACCCAGGCAACTCTCTGAGTTGATCTGTACTGGTCGAGGGAGTTTCTTCACTGGTAGCTCCCTACTCCAACAGAATCTTACTTTGAGCTTAAATCAAAATAACTAAATAAATAATAGAAATATAATGAATCTTGGAGATCACAGCATCATAGAAGAAGAGCTAGAAAGGATCTTATTAAAAATTAAAACTTCAGGAAGTAGTTTTGTAAATGATTTCATTCCTTTGTATTTTCTGCAATTAATATTCATCTGCATTATTCATGATTTTTTGAATACTTTTTATGTTCATGTTAAAAATGCACAGCACAGGAACCATCAACCAAAGAGCTTGTCACCTGCAATGCAGAAATCAGAGGGCTGGAAAGGACCTTAGAGGTCATCTAGTCCTACCTCTGATTTTATAGAGAAGGAAACTTGAAGTCCAGAGAAGAGAAATTACTTGAATAAGCTGGTACAGGTAGTAATTTGGTATAACCAAATCTTGAACTCTGATCCTTTGACTCCAAAGACAACCCTCCTTCCACCTTGCTATGTATGCTGCCTTCTAATTATCTCAGATTTGGAAAAACTTAGTCTTTGATGAGCTAGATAGAGAGATACCTCAGCAGGAAAGAGACTGTGATTAAATGTGTTATTACATATTACTATTAGTGCTGTATAGTATAGAAATAGTGAGGTTTATAAACACTGATTTTTAAAACTTTTTATAACAGTTGTTCACATTTCTGCAATGCTTTAAAACTTAGAAAGTATCTTCCCTACAAACTCTTGGAAATACATATATTAAAATCCCTATTTTGCAGATAAGGAAATGGAAGCACAAAGAGATAAGGAACATTCCCAAGGTCACAGAACTAATAAATTTCATCTAGGATTTGAACCCAAGTCTCTGGATTCTTAAGAACAGCATGCCTTCATTATTACACCATGATACTTCTCAGAATTGTCTTTTGGCTTAATTCGACCAAATATTCTGTTTAGTTTACCCCATTAGCTTACAGTTCTTGCTGTAGAACAACTCTTTGCACAAACAAAATTATTATAAAATTAAAAGGGGCTGCCTAAGAGATTTTGTTCAAATGAATAAATATATTGCTATAAATCAAATCCCTATCCTGCAGGATCTAGGAACAAAACAAATACTCTTCCTCCCTGTGATGCACTCACACGTGCAAAAAGTACTTTGAACCTCAAGAGAGGCCAGAGAGTGATATTGTACGCCTCTGAACAACACTGCATTGCTCCTCATGGTTTCATAAATGTACCTTGTCTTCTCCTACCTCTCAGTTTTAGTTGTGTGTTATTTTGCTTCACTGCATAGTTTATAAGCTCCACACTTTGGAGGGATTGGAGGTGTGAAAAGTTGTACATTCCAGCTGATCATCTGACCCTGTGCCTACCATCTCACACTGCACTAGCCTCCAAGCTCCTTTGGGAAGTGGAGTGGCACCCTCTACTCAATGATGAACATTCTCACATCTGGTCCTACCCTACATACCCAGTGATTCTAAATCCCTGGAGATCATCCAAACCCCACTCACTACCCCTACCTTCCAATCCCTTATTCTCATCCCCCTACTAATATACCCATGTTTCCTCCATCCTGAAAAAATGCTCACTTGATCCTTCCATCTCTAATAACTCTAGTTCTATGTCTCATTTGTCCTTTGTAGCCTTGAAAAGGCCATCTACAATAGGTGCTTCCACTTCCTCTGCCCTTATTTGATTCTTAAGCCCTTATAATCCAGCTTCTGACTTTATCATTCCACCCAAATTGCTCTTTCCAAAGTAATTAATGATCTCTTAATCGCCAAATCTAATGGCCTTTTCTCAGTCTTCATTCTCCTTGACCTCTCTGTGGCCCTTGACACTATTGATCATTCTCTCCTCCTTGATGCTGTCTTCTCTCCAGGTTTTCAGGGCACCCACTCTCTCCCGATTCTCCTCCTACCTATTTGACTACTCCTGTTTCCTTTGCTGGAGTCTTCCAGATCATGCCCTCTAAGTGCAGATGTTCTTTCCAGGGCCTATCTTGTTCTTTTCTTCTCCCTTTATACTACTTTACTTGGTGATCTCTTCAGTTCCCATTAATTTAACTACCATCACTATGCTGATGACTTTTGAATCTATCTTGTCTCAACCTTTCTGCTGACTTCTGATCTTCCAAAGGCATCTCTAACTGCTTTTCAGATATCTCAGACTCAGTGTCTAATAAACATCTTAAACTCAACATGTCCAAAATGGAACTCACTATCTTTCCTCCTAAACCCTCCCTTCCTCCTACTGTCCCTATTACTATACAGGGCATCACCACCATCAGTCCCTCAGCCTTGTAACCTAGAAGTCACCCTGGACTCCTTACTATTTCTCACACTCAATCCACTGATAAGGTATGTCAATTTCACCTTTGCAGCACCTCTCAAAAATGTCCCTTTCTGTCCTCTGATACTGCCACTACTCTGGTAAAGGTCCTCATCAGCTCACACCTGGACTACTGCAATAGCCTTTTGGTAGGTCTACCTGCCTCAAGTTTCTCCCCACTCCAATCTATCTTCTATTTAGCCACCAAAGTGATTTTTGGAAAGTCCATGACTGATCATGTCACTCTCCAGCTCAATAAGCCCCAATGGCTTCCTATTGCCTCCAGGATCAAATAGAAAATGTTCTATTTGGCATTTAAAGTCTTTCACAGCCCAGCCCCCTCCTACCTTTCCCCACCATGTACTCTTCTGTCCAGTTATGCTGGTGTCTTGGTTGTTTTTACAAACAAGGTACTCTATCTCTTGGCCCTGGGCATTTTCCCTGGTAGTCCCCTACACCTGGAATGTTTTTCCCATCCTCAATACCACCTGGCTTCTTTTAACTCCCAACTAAAAGTTGTCCCATCTTCTACAGGAAGACTTTCCCAACTCCTCCTGACTCGAGTGCCTTTCCTCTGTTATTTATTTCTTATTTATCCTGTATCTAGCTTATTTGTACATATCCATTTACGTTTTCTTTCCCCCATTACACTGTAAGCTCCTTGAAGGAAAGGACTGTCTTTTGCCTCTTTTTTTTTTTTTTAATCTCCAGCACAGTGTGTAGAACACTGTAGGAGCTTAACAAATGTTTAGTGATCAGTCAGCATGGCACAATGGCAAGAATGCTGACTTTGGGAGACTGGAACATCTGGGTTCAAATCCTGTCTCTGGCACTTCTAAACTGGGTGACCTCTTGAAAGTCATTTAATCTCTCTGAGCCTCAGTTTCCTTATCTGTAAAATGGTGATAATGGTATTACCTACCTCACAGGGTTGCTGTGAAAATAAAATGAGATAACGAATGTAAATCCCTTTGAAAAATGTTAAAATGTTATACAAATTATTATTACTATAATAAATTTAGGTGATTTGTATTTAGTAGTCTAAGGAGTCCATGGTGGGAAGAGGTAACAGCACTTCAAGCAAGGGCAAGAGCTATCTGATAATCACAGAACAAAAGAAGTGTAAGCCACTGAATCACAAAGGGTACCATCTTGGAATATAACCTGGGGGCACCTGAGAAGTAAAATGACTTGCCTCTCATCAGACAACTATGTGTCAAGCCCCGTGTCTACAACATCACACTGCCTCTTAAAAATAATATTGTAATACTAATAAATGATATTTCTATAGTGCTTTAAGGTTTGTGTGGGCGCTATGATTATCCCCATTTTATAGATGAGAAAACAGGCTCAGAGAGAAAGTACCTTCATGATATTTCCATTTGAAGACTTAGACTTACCTCAGGTGCTGCGCGCACACACACACACACACACACTCACAACCACAACTTAAGACTACTTCAGGTGCTATACACACGTGTGTATATAGCATCTGAAACAGTCTGTCTTCAAATGGAATATATATACACACACACACACACACACACACACTTACGGGGGATTGGGTGCAAACCTGTGTTTTCATTAGTGAAGAATTCACCCACACAAACCTTAAAGCACTATAGAAATATCATTTATTAGTATTACAATATTATTTTTAAGAGGCAGTGTGATGTTGTAGACACTGGGCTTGACACATAATTGTCTGATGAGAGGCAAGTCATTTTACTTCTCAGGTGCCTCCAGGTTATATTCCAAGATGGTACCCTTTGTGATTCAGTGGCTTACACTTCTTTTGTTCTGTGATTATCAGATAGCTCTTGCCCTTGCTTGAAGTGCTGTTACCTCTTCCCACCATGGACTCCTTAGACTGCTAAATACAAATCACCTAAATTTATTATAGTAATAATAATTTATATAACACTTTAACATTTTTCAAAGGGCTTTACATTCGTACCCTTCCCCACTACTATCTAAAATTGTACCAACTGAAATATTTACTTCCTTATGGACAGTGATGATTGAATAGACAGGGACCAAAAAAAAATCACAGAATGTCAGAGCTAGAAGAGACCTTGGACCTTATTTAGCCAAACCCTTTCATTTTGTAAAGGAAGAATTTGTGACATAAGGACGTGAAGTGATTTGAATAAGGCTACATAGCTAGTAAGTAAGTAGCTGTTCTGGGACTTTAATTTAGTCACCAGGCCCATGATGCTCTTCTCACTACCCACATTTGTTACACAGGATTATTCCTTGCATACAATTTTTCCATCTATGGGTATTGTTGTAATGCATTTACTGGTATAAATTAGGAATCAAAAAGAAGCTAAGTGGATAACGACCAATTTTTCTTTAGTTTTATCTTATGCAATGATATAAAGCCCAAAAAGGGGTGGAAAAAGTTCTGAGTTAAAAGTGATTTAAATTTGCCAGCTTCTAGCACTTCTGGAATCTTGCCGGGGTTAATTTGGGTCTGGGCATTTCAAAGTTTGTATGGCTCTAACTTTAATCTGATGAAGTCCCAAAAGTGGACTTGGTAACAGAGGCAAAAATATTCCATACAATTCAACACAACCGACAGTCTGTTCTCAAGGTAGCCAGGACTGAATTAGAATGTTTTATTTGTCTTACTCCAGAAGAGGGTGGTGCTGTGTCTCTTAGCAAAAGCTATTTGTGACAGAAATACCTTATAGGTCAGTCCAAAGCCAGGTAAGGGGGCGTAGGCCGGGAGGAGTATAGGACTTGTTTTAGAACGTGTTTAGGGTTATACTGGTGATTTTTATTTTGAAATCCACAAGTCTGACAATTCTTTAAGCCACAGTAAACTTTTAAATGAAGAGCTCCAACATGAAGATTAATAATTTTAAGCTTCACCTCCATTGAGCAAAGATTTCCTTCCTCCTTCCCTCCTTTCCTTTCTTCTTCTCTGCTTTCCTTCTTTCCCTCTCTTCTCCCTCCTTTCCTTTCTTCCTACTTGTGTTTCCCTCCTTACTTCCTTCCTCCTTTCCTCCCTTTTTCTTCCCTCATGTCTTTCTAGATATATCTCTTCATTTCTTTCCTTTCTTTTCTCCGTCCTGAGAGTGTTACACCCTGGCTCCTGAAATACAGAACTCTTGTGTAGTAAGGCTATCTCACTATACCACTCAAATGTGTTGCTAATGAGGTTAGTACTTAATAGAACCATAGAAGGGCCTTGGAAAAAAAAAAAAAAAAAGAAAATAGCCTGACAAATGTGTTGATCAAGGAATGCCAACAACCCTCCCAGGGTCCTGACTAAATTTCAAGGATTTAAAAAAAATGCAAAAATGGACTTTTGTGCTTGGTGAAAAATCATAACATTGAAACATAAGTCCATTTATCTTTTAACTATTTTTCCAGTCCTCTTCCAAAATTTTGCTGGTTATTAAAACATGGCTGTGTAAATAGAAATGTTCTGCTTTATAACTTACCCCCTCTTTCTCCTCCTTATGCCTACAATGCAGACATTGTTCATTCTATCACAGGCATTCTCCCGGCAACGGGCCTTGATGTCAGACTGGTTCATGACTTCACAGTGGCACAGTAAGGAAGAACTTCTCAAAAATAACATTAAGAACTGATTTGCTGTAGCTCCCATGGAGGTAATCCAAAATCTTGAGAAATACAGTTTCTCTTGTTTTTCAAAGAGAGATGAAGCAACACCAACAGGATTTCTCTAAGACTGTACAAATCAGTGACAAAGCCATAATAAGTATGGCACCTGAAATATTCTAAGTCTTCAAATGAAAATGCACACCACAGAATTTGAAATCATTTCAGTAACTAACATCCTCTCCAAACATCTGTGCTCTTTAACTGTTATACACACGGCAGAGAAAAGGGATATAAAGAATAAATTCTCCATTTATCAGCTGAGAGACACTGGAGGAGTTGCCTCACTTCTAAATACTTTGCTCTTCCTCATCTCCAAAAACTAGGTTGAACTAGATAATGTCTAGGGTTTCTTCCAGCTCTAAAATTCTAAGTTTCGGCCCTGTATCACATCAAAGGTACTAACATGTGAGTCATCCTAAGTCAAAGAATCATAGAATGTCTGAGTTGACAGGAACCTTAGGGATCATGTGGAATCAGTATGCCCTAATCAATCATTCAATCAACAAGCATTTACTAAGTATCTACTACATGTCAGGTACTATGCTAAGGCCCTGTGGATATAGTTACAAAAGTGAAACATTCCTTGTCCTTCAAGAGATTACATTTAACATGGTAGGTGGAGAGCTACAGAATGATAGATATGGCATGAAGATCTGGCTTCACATCCCATCTCAGATATTGAATATGGGGCCTTGGCAAGTTAGTTCTTCTCTCTGAGCCTGTTTTCTCATCTATAAAATGGGGATAATCATAGCACCCACACAAACCTTAAAGCACTATAGAAATATCATTTATTAGTATTACAATATTATTTTTAAGAGGCAGTGTGATGTTGTAGACACGGGGCTTGACACATAATTGTCTGATGAGAGGCAAGTCATTTTACTTCTCAGGTGCCCCCAGGTTATATTCCAAGATGGTAAATTACAGAGTTTTCCACACTGTGAATTCTTCACTAATGAAAACACAGGTTTGCACCCAATCCCCCATAAGTGTGTGTGTGTGTGTGTGCAGCACCTGAGGTAAGTCTAAGTCTTCAAACGGAAATACATGCCTCAGAATTTGAACTCATTTCAGTAACAAACATCTCCTAACATCTATACTCTTTAACTATTATATATGAGGCAGAGAAAAGGTATGTAAGAAATAAATTCTCCATTTATTCACTGGGAGACACACGTGTGTGTGTATTTACATATACATTTACATATGTATATATAAAAACACACACATATATGTGAAAAATATATATACACATATACATGCACACATATATACCGTGTGTTTATGTGTTTGTATGTTCAACCAGTCCCCTGGTAGGTATCTTATCAGGGAATTTTACTTTTATTTGGAAATTGGGTTCCATATCCAGAAAGGGAAGGGAAAAGGTAAAACACTACATTATATGTTCAATTGATACCAGGTATAGAAAAGGGAAAGTGACAAGAGGGCTGGATTTGGAGTCAAAGGATTTGAGGTAGAAATTCAGGCTCTGCTACTTCTGGGTGTCATTGGGCAGGTCACTAGGTCTTTCTGAGACTCATCTTCCACATTTGTAAAATGAGGGGTTGTCTAGATGCTCTCCAAGGTCCCATACAACCAGGATCCTACAATCCCTCATTTTACATATAAGAAAACCAAATTCCAGAGAGAGGAAGTGACTCACTTGAAGTCTCACCCTGAGTAAGCAGCAAAGCAGGAACTTCAATGAAGGATCTTTCTACTGCTTTACGAATATTAGAACTAATTACAAAAACCCCAAATAAACAAAAACCACCATTTTCAATCTACAAAATGTACCCGTTGCCACAGATTTTGTACAGGACAAAACACAAACTTATCATCTACAATGACAAGGACCTCAATTAGGATATACTGTTCAGACAAGGTCAACAAGCTCATGTCTTAGTAGAGTGTAACAGAAAAGGATTTCACAGAGAATAGCCCTTCAAAGAAAACCCTGTACGTATTCAGTTCCCAAGAGATCAAGTTCATTAAATATCAGCAGGTGTTCTTAGGTGACGTGAGTGGGCAAAGCAAAAGAGAGGCTCTAGCCAGGACCCAACATCACATTGACCCTTATAAATTCAAGCACACACCCAGAACTGGACTCCACAATAATTCTGGAAGATGTGGAAAATCAGTTCCATTTTGAATATCTTTTTTATGCCTCATTTGTTATAGGTGCATAATTAAGAGGCAAAGGTTGCTGATGAAGTTGTTCAAAATGTGGTGCAGTGGATAGAGCACCGGGTCTGGAATCAGGATGACCTGAATTCAAATCCAGCCTCACACACTTCCTAGCTGTGTGACCCTGGGCAAGTCACGTAATCCTGATTGCCTCAGGTTCCTCATCTGTAAAATGAACTGGAGAAGGAAATGGCAAACCACTCCAGTATCTTTACCAAGGAAACCCCAAATGGGGTCATTGAGAGTCAGACACAACCGAAAAAACGACTTAACAACAACATGAAGTAATATATTTGCTGGGACTTCTTGTTCCAGTGGCAGGATGGTGACTTCTTGGGACATGGGAGGGGAATGAAGGAAGTGGGGAAGAGACTGTAAGATCAGGCTTACAGTCCTGGTACTGAACTGTGTGATATCGGGAAAGTCATCCCCCTTTCTGGGCCTCAGTTTTCCTCATGAGGGATTTAGCGTAGATGATCTCTTAGTTCTCTTCTGGCTATAACAGCTTATGTATAAAATAGAGAACAAGTCATAAACATTTGTAATACTAGCATATGAAGCAAATCAATTACTTCAATAATAATTATTTCTTGGTTCAAATCATACCACTATAAGTGTTTTATTTTAAATAAAAAAAAATACAGAAAATGCAAAGTACAAAACAGATCTATGGGGACTTCATTTTATCTAAGCATTTAAACACTTATTTAAATATAAAGAGACATCTGTGGTACAGTGGAAAGGGCTATGGATTAAATGTTATAGGATTATGGGTCCAAATCCCAGTTCTGTTAGTCAGTGAGTAACCTTGGTCAAGTTATTCAGTGTATTTGGGCTTTAATTTCCTCATCTATAAATTGAAGGAGATGGACCAGATGATTTTAAAGGATCCTTTCAGCTCTGTATCCTATGGACTGGCACAAGCCTTTATTTACATAGCATCAGCTATTTCTGCTAGAGTGGAACTAGGCAGAGGTACTCAAAGCTTTCCCCTAGGAGCAACTGCCTATTAAAGATCAATCAGAAAGGAAGAAAAAAGGCAATGGAAAAAGAACATGGGATTTACACACAACTTTCTAATACCTCATGTCCAGAGAAGTCATCAATTACCATTGTGTAGGAACATAAAAGGGAGCAGACAATTTAAAACAGATTCTGTCAGTCAGTCAAGAAGCATTTATTAAGTGCTTATCATGTGCCATGCACCGCATTTTCACTTTAAATTTGGACTGTTAAACTCAACAATGATTAGAAAGCAAGTATCTGCAGATAATGTAAGATTTTTTAAAAAAAATGTGTTGGCTAGTTTTGCTGAGTTGGTTTCTCCCTCAGTACAAAGGAATGTTTCTGGGAGGGGTGGGGGCAAAACTACTTTGGAAATTTAGGTGATGTAAACATAAAAGATATCAATAAAATTTTATTTAAAAAAGCAAAATGAAGGAACAGAATTCCAAAGTTCCAAGTCCTTCTAACTCAAGGCTATGCAGTGTCTTAAGAAGTGTGGACTGAGAGCAAAAATGTTATTTGACTGGTTTGGGGTCATTAAGCTTACTGCCCGCTTTTCTCTTGAACTGGTTAACATTATCAACTATCCCCATCTTACTCTCTGCAGGAATTATCCCTTCCTCCCCCTCTTTGCCCCATTCTACAGAGTATATATCCCATATCTGAGACTTTGAAGAGGACTTGGTCATTTATTTTTTTTTAAATCTTTTTCTTTTATGAATTTATTTTAAACTTAAATACTAAAAAGAATACAATAAGAAAAGAAAAAGGAACATTATAAACTTAAATACTAAAACAAATACAAAATAAGAAAGAAAAAAAGCATTGTCATGTGCACAGCAGAATGTCAGAGAGGACTCAAAGTATATAGCAATAAATTTCCATTTCAAGAAAGCCTATATAATAAATACTACATATTGAGTTAAGAGCTGTCCATATTTTCCTTGCTTCCTTGTAAGTTTTCTTCTGTTTTCTGCTGTGCACTTTTTACTTTGTTCTTTTTTTCCCCCTTCCTCTCCCTCCTTCCCCAAGAAGGCTACAATTGAGCATGGATATGTATGTATGTATGTATATTTATAGACATACACACATATACACATACATAAACATACATCATACACTTACATACACACATACTTATATATCTATAATCATACTCACATACAGCCAAATACATTCCTATGCATCTGTGTAAGACTGTACTATATACTTGTTTGTCCTGTTTCTCTGAGGGTGGATAATATCTTCCTTCGTAAATTCAAGTCTTTCCATATTTTTCTAAGTCCACCAACTCATCACTTCCTATACCACAGCAATATTCCAACCTTATATTTTCTAGTTATTTTAAATAGTCTAAAACAATATTGATTAATGTGGCTGACAAATAGTGCAGTTTCCCTATTTTTTGGATTTGGTCATTTCTGAAGAAAACCATTAAGCTAGATTTTTGGGGTGAGGTGGGGTGGGGTAGAGGGATTGATTATGTGAAGCTTGGAGGTGAGATTCCCAGTCCTTAAACAAAATAAGAGTTAAATTTAGCTTGTATTATTTTATTCTTAGGTGTTCAGCACTAGTGGAGAGCAAGGTCTCAAATACAGATAGATTTTTGTAAGGAAGTTCTTAATTGTTATTTAAAATAGAGCCTAATAATCCTAGTGGGGGTCTAAGGAAAGAATGGAATTTAGTCTCTTAATATTCAGAATATTCTAGCACTTTACATGGTTTTGAACTTTGGTCGTGTGCTAAGTGATAAGGCAGAGCTAATTTTTCATATTTTGTTGTTCAATATCATGTATCTTATCTGAAGGCCAAACATCCCAGCTCAATGTTATAAAAGAAATATGTTGGGGTTGGTTTTTAGCCATATGCTATAGAATTCCTCACACTTCGATGCATTTGCTTTTGTTTATTTATTTTGAAATGGCCAAAAATGTCTACTGAGAAAAGGCACCATTCAGATTATTATTCTCTAGAGTACACAATAGGAAAAAAAAAAAGCTTATAAGAACTTGTTAGTGAAAACTAAAAACATTAAATTCCACCATGCAGTCTAGGGATTTTATATTAAGAACTATCTATAACTTTGACGTTTGAGGAACTTTGTGAGTGAGTGGGTGGAGAGATGGAAAGCTGAACAGTTGTACAATGTTTTTTCAGAGCTATAAGGTGGAGCTAGTGTCACATGGAAATCCAGTAGAGGAAAGGATCTCAGCAACAAGACTCACCTTATACCGAAACCCAGGCCAGCTATAACAACTTTAACTATTCCAAAAGTTACCCTAAATCCCAAGATTTTGCAAAAGAAAACATTAAAATATTTTTAAAAAGATTTTAACAGCCAAGGGGAGGTGAGAAACTTGCTCTTGTACATTTGACCCCTTCTGTGCATGCGCTTTTAAATTATTACATCACATTAGGCTACTGTGGGCCTACAGAATTAAAAACCAGTCAGTTTTAGTCTTCATTTGTAGTCTTCTCTCTTAAATTTGACTTTTATGTCCTTTCTGAGAAAACCTCAAGGCTCTTCTTTAGGTTGGATGATTTTAAGCGTGAAACAATTTATTTGCCACATAAAATCCTGAGCTTCCTTTGCCATTTAATTTTTTTTTATTTGCAACCCCTCACTTACATTTAAATAAAATGAATTTGAATACATAAAAATGTTACCACTTTTTATCCAGTCCTAAGGCTCCATCAAGTTTCTTTGCTTGACTATTCATTCTCATTTATTTTTCCTTTTATGTGATGATTCTCCTTCTGTCTCCTTGCATTACTTAATAAAGGTCTTTCCAGATTAAAAAAAAATTTTTTTTCATGTTGGTCAATCTGAAATACATTATAGTATTCCATTACATTAATGAACTAGGAATATTTAACTCTTCCTTATTGTTTAACATTTAGGTGGTGCTGTGAAAAGAATGCTAGGCTTACAATCAGGAAGACAATTTCAAAACCCGACCTCAGACGCTTACATAACTGTGTGAACCCAGGCAAGGCAATTAGCCTCTCTTGGCCTCAGTTTTCTTATCTGTAAAATGGGGATCATAATGCCTACCTCTCAAGGCTATTGTAAAGATCAATGAAATAATATATAGAAAGAACTTTGCAGATTTTAAAGTGCTATATAAATCTAGCTAGCCATTAATTTAGTTTCCCCTCCTTCCCTGCAATAACAAATGTTATAAAAATCTTTGAAAAGAACTCTTTTTTCCCTTTTGATGATATTCTTAGGGTAGATTTCCAACAACTGAATAATGAGATCAAAGGGTATGATTATTTTTGTAATTTTTACTGGGTACTATTAGATTGCTTTTCTGTTAGAATGAGTGAACCTAGTTCTTTGCAACCCTGCCAGTACTAGGTTTCTTGCTTATAATTATTTTGGCTAACCTGATGGATATAAGAATATAGATTGCATTACAATTTTATGCATTTCTATTTAAAACCCCCTGGTATTTGGATTGGTATTTATTTTATGGATTTTAGTGTTATTGTAAATGATGTTTCTATTTTTATGTTTTCTTGATCTCTATTGCTATAATGATGCTCTTCTTGTTCTTCCTGTTCTTGTTCTTGTTCTTGTTCTCCTTCTCCTTCTCCTTCTTTTGTCAGGCAATGGGGTTAAGTGACTTGCCCAAGGTCACACAGCTAGTAAATGTTATGTGTCTGAGGCCGGAGTTGAACTCAGGTCCTCCTCACTCCGGGGCCGGTGCTCTATCCATTGTACCACCTAGCTGCCCCCAAGTTGCTATATTTCTATAGCTTACGCTTATGTCCTGTGACTAAGAAATTGTCATCTGCAAACAGTGGTATTTTGAGGTTTTTATTTCCTTGTTAATCCCCGTCTCTTTCCTGTCTTGTGCAACTGCTAGCATTTCTAATAATTTGTCACACAGAAGTGATAAAAGTGGATACCTTTGTTTTATATCCTTTTTAGTAGGAATGTTTTTAATGCTTATTTTTTGCATATTATAATGCCTCTTGGCTAGCACCTTTTATACAGTCAAGGAAAAATATCTTCTATTCTATTCCTTTTTGTGTGTTTTTGTCAGGAATTAATGTTGGATTCTGTCAATTTTTTTTAAATCCAGTAAAACAATCTTTTCTTTCCCCTTCAGTTTCTTTGGTTTATAGTTTGTTAATGTTAATATGTTTATAGTGTTGACTCATCTTTGCCTCCAGGTGTAAAATCTGCTGGGTCATGATGCCAGATTTTAAAAATTACTGCTGCATTCTGTTAGATAATATTTGATTTAGTATTTTTTCATCTATTTTCATTAAGAAAATTGATTTATACTTTTCTATGTTAGTGGTATCACTGCCAAGTTTTAAAATAAATATATTTGCCTCATAAAAGGTCTTGAGTACTACTCTAGTTTTCTCTATATTTCTGAATAATCTATGTACTATAGAGATTATTTGTTTTTAACAAGGTTTTAAAGAATTCACCTATGAATCTATGTGAGACAGGTGTTTATTTGTGGGAAAATTCATTTATAACTTGCCTTATTTCTTCCTCTCAGATCAGTCTATTTAAGTCATTGATTTCTTGTCATGTCAATTTTGATCATTAATATTTTTGAAGACAGTCATCTATTTCCTTTAAATTCTCTGGCATTCCAAAATGACATTCTTAACTATTTTGTCTTAATTATTTCTCTTTTTCATTTGTAATTTGGTTGATTTGTGGTTTCTAGCAATTATTTATCATAACATATGCTAATGGGTTAAATTTATTGATCCAATAAAAAGGCAGCCTCTGTTTTTTTTAAATCAGTTTAGTTCTTTCTTCTTGCAATGCTGTTAACCCTTCTCACATGAATTTTAATGTAAAATTTTCAATGAATGAAAATTATTATATATTTATCTTCCAAAATTTCTAGGTGTTTTTCTAAAATAAGTCACAGATATACCAAAATGCTTACCACTCCACTCAACAAAATTACTGTATTCTGGTCCACTATACTGAAGATTTTTGATGACTATGTTTTTTCAACTATCAGTGAGATAATGTCTAGAATGTACTTTATAAACCTTAGGGTACTACATCAATACCAGGTCTTACTATTTCTCTACTGAAATCAATTCAGTCTCTACACTATCTGACCAAAGGACACCCAGTGAATACATTCAATGGAACCAATGTTACTTTACCACCATCTCTTCCTTGGAAATAGGATTCCCTTCATCCAGAATAAAATGAAAAAAGATACCACAATCTTTTCTAGTTTATATTATTTCCTGGATAATCCATTTTGTTATTTAAACTCATACATTTGAGTAGGCTTCTAAAGCAAATATATAACGAAGCTTTTATAAATATGAATTTAAGACTTTTGTTTTTATAACATATATTACTTATCCAGTTAAATATTCATTTAGATGAATGTAATATGAAGTCTTTGGTATGTTTGTTATTTACAGGAAAGACCACAGTGGCTTCTTACAATGCAGAGTCATTTTGGGGTAAATATTTTAAGAATAAGTGCATGTTATTTAATCCAATAAATATGGACTACAGGACAAGGGCCATATGTATTTCAGTATGTGCATTATTCAACATAGTTAACTGCTTTTTTTTTCTGAGTATATTTCAGTTGTCACTTTCTGAAGATTCATATAATATCCCTCACAGGCCATAATGTTTCTAGTATGACAGTATTTTTTAAAAGACATCTCTGTCTCATTCCTCCATAGTACATGCATTCATGAATTATAATGACCATAAAAATCTGACTTCAAAAACATTTTTACTTTAATACTCCAAAGATCTTTGATCGTACTGTGTGAGTAATCCCTCCACCAACATAGATCACATCTTCCCTACAAAAGAGCAATGGAGTCAGAGAACATGGGTTCAAATTACGGTACTGCTACTTATTAGATGTACGATCTTGGGCTAACCTCTATATCTCAGTTTCTCCTCTTACAAAATGAAGTGTTGGACTAGATTAATCCTGAGAGCTCTTAAATCCTGAGGGCTCTTAAAGCTTTAAATCTATCATTCTATGATTTGGGAGAGTTTTCAAGAGTCGTCAGGGCTTGAAAATTCATTGCCCTCTAGCCAACCTGGTGATGAATCTCTCTGAATTTAATTAGGCTGGTCCTTAGGTGACAAACATGCCATTCGTTACTGGCCCCATATTAATAACAATAGCAATAATGGTAACTGGCATTTCTACAGCACTATAAGGTGTAAAAAGTACTTTATAAATATTATCTCATATTCGAAGCTTTTCCATTTTTGTAAGAGTGGGCTCTGTTAGTATAGCCTCTGAGGGTCCAGAATCACTTCCTTGTCCCAATGAGGAATTTGGAATAGCATTTTAGCCAGCCAAGAACACTATGAAGTAATACTCCCATGTCTCAATAAGGGCCAAGATTTGTTTACCACTCTCTGATCTTCTCAGAGACAGCAAACAGGAAAAAACAGGTTAGAAAACACTGTCAGTCCTAAGACGAGAACTCGTCAACATTGCTCTTTGGGATGGTTCCTGTTTACTCTTGGACTTCATGAAGTCCAGGCCTCTTCTTCCCTATCGATAGCTGTCTGACCTCCCCTCTAAGCACTCGCTTTTGTCTTTTCGTACTAAGTGTTGCAGCCATTAAATAACAAGCATGATTTCTATACAGAAAATGGCCCGGTTATTTTAAAGTCATACAAAAATGTGGCTAGATTATCTTTGGAGAAATTTTTTAAAAAGGGCTATTTTAATGGACTTTTACTACCTTTCCTAAATTTAAGAATGGAAAAAAATGACCAAAGATGATTAGAAAAAAGTACTTCAAATCAAATAAAGATAATGCTAAATGTTAATTGAAGGCATTATTATAATTTTGATTTTTTTAAAAAAAGATGCTATTTTGTTTTACTAGGAATAAATAGAAAACCCAAAACCCCAGGGTAAGGAGAAAAATGTTGTCAAAACATTTCTCTAAAGCATATTTGAAGGACAAAGACAAAGTTGGCCAAATGATTCTTTTTGTAGGAACATTTAAAAAATATTATTATGAACTAAGCTAAATTAAGAAACAAGGAACAGACTTCATGATATGCTATCAGTCTGTTACAGAGAAAGGGGCAAGTCCATCCAGTAAGAACAACAGTCTATTTAAAAGTTATTATGAAACTCCCCTTTAAGAAATTAGAAGAGCTTGAATTAAAAACAAAACAATATGATAAAACTAACCAGAAATTGTAATCAGAAAATATTTCTCGTGCAGTTATCATGCTAGCTAAAGTGTTTCCTAACCATTTTTATCTCATGATATACCCTTTAACAGAGTCAGCTTTTAATAATATACCAAGTTGGAGTGTAGAAGAGAGGATGCCTCAGAACAAAATTTGGCCAGGATTTGTGTGCAATTCTGGTTGAGCATTTGGTGGGAATGAAGGAAATGAGAGAAAACAGGAAAGAGGAAGGGAAAGGAAACAAATGGGGAGCCAGAGACAATAAAGAGAGTAAAGTTGAAGAAGAAAAGAAATGAAAGAGGTGGGAAAAGAGAATATAGAAGAGAGATGAGAAGGAGAAGGATCCCAGGATTTAAAGCTGAGAGCAAACTTTGATGTCACCTAGTCTGATATCTGCATTATATAGATTCAAAATTGGAAGCCCAGAGAGTTACTTTTTTTTGTGCTGAGATTTGAACTCACTACTTTGGCATCCAAATGCAGTATTCTTTGCATTGCACTATGAGAAGATAACAGATAAGAGGAAAGAGAATGAATGGAACAAAGGAGAAAAGAAAAGAGGGAGAACATAGGGAGGAATGAAGTGAGAGAGAAAAAAAGGAAGAAAATGAGAGAGGAGAGAGCGTGAAGAGGTATAATGATAATAAGCTACATTTATTTAGCTCTTTATCGTTTACAGAATACTTTCCTTGCAAGAACCCTGTAGGATAGGTAGTATCAATAATTATTTCCATTTTACAGATGGGAAAACTGAATCTAGCAGAAAATAAGAGACTTGCTCAAGGTGATCCAGGTGATAAGTGTTGGAGGTAGGATTCTGCCTCCAGATCCAGGGAGTACCACAGCCACTGCAGGGTCTCTCATCATGAACAGGAGGCAGTGGCGCTGGCCTTGCTTGCCTCCAACTTTGGCCAACGACTTTGAAGGCAAGGTGCTTGAGGGCTCAGAGAAGTAGTATTCACTCCATCCTCTCCCTCGAGCTATTTTTAGCCTCTCATCTGTGGGATAAATGTGGAAGGGAGAGAGGGAGGGAGACCGTCTAGGGCTTGATTCTTTGCTCTTTTTCTGGGGCCCCGAATTGTCCTCACCACTTGCTCAGTCTTCATTCTCTTCCATCTATTTGGTTACCAAAGTTAGGTGAACATATGCCTTGATTTTCCTAGGACAGTCCTGGTTTCAAATATTCTTGTTTTGATCTTACTTCAAGGAGATATAATTTTGATGGCGCTGGTAATCTGTTCACTGACAATAATAATGATAACAAGAGCTAGCATCTATATGGTGCTTTAAGGTTTGCAAAGCACTTTACAGGTATTATCTCATTTTATCCCCACAATAACCCTGGGAGGTAGATGTTTTATTATTCCTATTTTATTGATGGGGAAACTGAGGCAGAGAGAGAGAGTGACTTGCTTAGAGTTACACAGTTAAGTGGCCAAGGGCAGATTTGAACTTAGGTCTTCCTGACTCCTGGTCCAGCACTAGCTAGGTACCGTCACACATGCAGCTCACAGCCTTCTGTAACTTGGTAGTTAAGTCTTTATAAGCAACTTTGTGATGGGCTTCATACAAAGCAGATAAAAATATATCCTCCATCTCTCCCTATCTCCCAATATTTTGTTAAAAATATTGTTCCCTACCCATAGGGAGTCCTCTTAGACTCTCCTACCTCTATTTTCAGAGGCAGACAGTCTCTTCTGGTGGATCATATATGGCAAGGACTGGTCTTTCTCCCCTTAAATGCCATTTGCCAAAAGACTGGGCCGGGAAGGAATGTTAGGGTTCAAACTTCTGATACTGGTTCTTTCTTTGTTAACAAATCAGAACAGTATGACTAGATAGACAACTGAATATTTTTTCTTATTTTATAATAAGAATTTTAACCAGTGATAATAGTAATGATAGTATTTGTAGAGTGTTTTAAGGTTTGCAAAGTACTTTGTGTGTTATTTCATTTGTGCCTCACAGCCCTGTGAAATAAATACTAATTATTTCCCC
Organism: Vombatus ursinus; assembly: GCF_900497805.2. NCBI lineage: Eukaryota > Metazoa > Chordata > Mammalia > Diprotodontia > Vombatidae > Vombatus > Vombatus ursinus. The sequence goes on along the minus strand of NW_020954604.1, from coordinate 8,777,709 downwards.
TATTTTACAGATGAAGAAACTGAGGCTAAGGGAAGCTAAGTGACTTGCTCAGGGTCATAGAGCTAGTAAGTTTCTGAAGCAGGATCTGAACTTAAGTCTTCTGACTTCAAGTTTATCACTTTATCCACTCTGCCACCCAGCTGCCTAACTCCCGATAAAAGGAAATAGCTAAAGAAAAATCACTGAATGCAGACAGAAATGCTCTGTTGGGTCTAGGGGGAAAAACACACCATATCCTTTCTCTTATCCACCCCATCCATTTTTATCTAGAGGAAGACCAGACAGTCTTGAAGGGGAAAATAAGTCAAAACAAGGAAATGCAAAGTCACACATGAATAGCATGAGGGAAGATGAGGACCCTGCTTTGGTGACAGTGGAGAGTTTATGGGGGCCAGGCCATTACTGGCTTTTTCCTCGTTTCTAGCTCTTTTCTTTTTTTGTTCTCATCTCTATTTATTTTTAAGCCTCAACTGGCCAAATCACGTATTTCTCTCCCAACCTCATAGAGCAGTACCTGGGGCAATTGTCTTAATTTGCTTACTCCAGGGATGGCTCTGGTCCTGGCTATTTAATGTCCGAGAGTATTTGGTGGTGGTTGTGATGGAAGTTCTAAATTATTCATGGGATTGGGAAAAGATTAGCTCATCATCTGGCAGGCCAGACAGTGTAAATTAAAGCAGTATAAAATGCAAACCACCAAGATGGACTCTTCCTAAGTCAGGGAAACAGTACATTGAATAGATGAGGTTTCTTCCCGAAGTATGAATAGCCCGTGGAACATACAAAGAAGAAACTAGCAGCTGCATTAGCAAGTTACTTGAATAAATTTATGAAGTGACATGAATGAGAGAGAGGCTTGTTAGTTTGCTTTCCATTCGTATGTCAAAATGACAACTGGAAGCGAAATGTTTCCTTTTTCTCATTTAAATGGAGCACTGAAAAGGCCCACTCTTAGACAGGTGTCTATGCTACAAACTAAAGACAAGGATTTTGGTCCCAATTGCTTTATCAACCCAGCTATGGGTGTAAAGGGAAAGCAGTGGATTCAGAGCCTGTAATCTCATAAAATAGGACCACAGATTTGGAGTGGGAAGGGACCTCAGAGGTTATCCAGTTTTACTCCCTGGTTTTATGGATGAGGAAATTGAGGCCCTGAGAGGTTCACTGACTTGCCCCAAGTCACAAAGGGAATAATTAGCAGAGCTTCAACTTGAACTCAGGTCCCCTGAGTTCAAATTCAGCACTCTTTCCTGCTTTTCACATTTTAGAAGGGGAACTTTTTATGGTTCTTTCTAAAGGAAGATGCAGAAGATTTTCCCTGAAATTGAATGAATAACAGCTCACATTTACAACAGGTTTTCCCCACAACTACTCTGTGAAGCAAAGATATATTAAATGGATACTAAATACCTGACTTTCCTCTTAAGACAGTGTTAACTGGATATTTTTCTACAATCAATGTGTATGAGTTACTGAAGGATTCTGACATTACAATGTTGATTATTTTCACTTCATTTTCCTTAATAAAACTTTTAAAACTTAGTAGCCTACCCCCAAATTCTGATCTGAAATCATGACTTGAACACACAGGCCAACAATGAATGTACATGACACATGGTAGAATCTCATTGGTTCACACCCCAGCAAAACCACAAACCCCCAAACTCCCAAGAAAGCCTCTTACCTAAGTGCACATTAGCTGTTGGCTTCAGCACTTGTGTGACATGGCACACCCCCCCCCGCCCCAAATGGGCAGACGTACCATAGCAAGGCACTTATTAAGCTATCGGGTTACTTTCCAGTAACCATTCAAGTACATTCTTCAAGGGACCATAAAGTATGCTTGTGGGGTACGGGATCTTTGATTCTTTTCTCCACCCTTCCAACCCCAACTCAGCCCCATGCCTTTTTTTGGGGGGGGGTTGGAGGGAAGAAGGTTATTTGTTAGTAGGCTAGCAGTCACAAAAACTCAGTAATTCTCAATGGGTCGCTCAGTCATTAGTGCAAATTAGTGAGGTTTTACTGTATATGGTCAGACTTGATTTGCCAAGTTCTTTTCCCGTTAAGGTTTTAAACCCATGTGTATTTCAAAGGAAATCTAATTTGTAGGTTTCAGATTCATTTACACTCAACTCACAAATGTTGTTTTGTGAAAGCTACAGTAGTTGGTGTACAAGAAGCCACAGGAGTTTTTTTTTCCTTTCCTTTTTACAAGTTCTTGTTAGAGTGCTAGCTTTGAAGTAGGTATTTAGGCCTTTCTGGCAGAAAATAGAACTCAACTTCAGGAAAATTTAAAGATTCAAGAACCAAGTTAGAAAATAGTTTTCTGCTCTCCCAATACTGACTTCATGATTTGGGGTGCAAATGCATTTTAAATTCAAAAGATGTAACAATCTGTCTAAGTCTTTAGGGAATTACAAAGAGATAGGTGAAAGGGTTACCTATCAAAGGCATGGCAGGGGTCATGAGGGACCGTTCTTCCTAGGAGGGGCATGAGAATTCCAACTTGCAAGTGGGTGGCCTGGTACTGCTTCTGCCACTGCCTACCCTACTCTACTTCTCCACCTATCACGTTCAGCTACAGCTGAGAGGGGAGGATGCCTCTGCACAAAATTTGGCTGGGATTTGTGTGCAATGCTGGGTGAGTAGGGGGTGGGAATGAAATAAATAAGAGAAGAAAGGGAAGAGGAAGGAAGAAGGAAGTAATGTAGGAGCCAAGGACAGGAAAGGGAAAGCGGGAGGAGAGAAATCAGAGATGTGAGAAAAGAGAATACAGAAGAGAAGGAGAAGGATCCCAGAAGGATTTAAAGTTGGAAGCAAACATAGAACCCAATACCTGTATTGTAAAGATACAAAAACAGAGGCCCAGAGAGTTACTTGTCTTGAGCTGGGATTTGAACTCACAACTTCTGATTCCAAACACATTTCTTCTGAGTCCCTGAATGGAGTATGTCTATGCCCACCTCCAGAGGGTAGTCTAGAGGGAAGTGCTAATGAAACTCAAGGTGGGGCAACACTGTTTCACTCACTAGGAGGTGGGAAGCCTGGGCAGGAATTACACAGGGCAGCAAATCATCTCAAAGTAGCGCCAGCTGCTTGTCTGGTGTAAACAATTTTCAATGCCTGGGACATTTTAGCCTGTCAGTCTTACCATGGTAATACAGAGTGTTCCTAGAGAGATAAACTGTTATCCACAGCCTATGGGCTCAAAGACAAATAGACAGACAATAGACAATTCATGTTTATTGATTTAAGGTTTATAAGCACTTCCATTCTGATAATCGTGTGAGATAAGGAAGTAGTGCAAATTTAATTACCCCATTTTAAAGATGAGAAAACTGAGGCACAGAGAAATTAAGTGACTTGCCTAGGGACACTCTGGAAAGTAGAAAAGTCAGTATTTCTCTCTTAACTCTAAATTCAGTGCTGTTTGCCCTTACCACCCTCCTAAAGAGGCAGCAGCACGAGGGGTCTCTTCCTGCCAACTTTCTTCTGGCAGTAAGTCACAATTCTAGGGCTGGGGAGTTAAAATCAAGAGACTTTTGGGAAGAGTGGCCGGGTTGACGCTAATTGCTATGGTGATTCATTGAGGCTGA